>NC_056748.1:177754086-178036586 GCF_019279795.1 Protopterus annectens
CCTCTGCCCCTTGGACGTCTGTATTTACCCCTATGTGGTCTGTCAGTAGCTGGAAAGGACCAATTTTTTGTTGGCCAATTTCTGCTGAAGCGAGGGGGCTGTACCTGTAGAAATTCTTTGTCTGCATAGATTTTGCCTTATCCTCCATTTTCTTTAAGACGACTTCTGCTTTAACTCCTAATAGAACATCCTGCTGTAAGGGAGCATCTAGAAGCTTTGCTTTAACATGATCAGGCAGAGCTTGTTCCTTTAACCAAGCATGCCTACGTATAACAGACCCAGTGACAGCTGCTCTGCAGGAAGCCTCTAAGGAATCAAACCCACATTGTAAAGTATGTTTGCCCACCTGTTCAGTTGCATGCAACAGATCCTGCATTTCTTTCAATTCAGACTGTTGAGGGAGTGTGCTCATTTTTTGTCTTAACTGAGACATTAGAAATTGCTGATATTTTAGCATGTGAAATTGGCAATTTAGTGCTCTCATAGCTAGAGTGGCTGAGGTGTAAACCTTTTTCTCCCACCTGTCAAGTGCTCTGGAGTCCCTTTCAGTGGGTACAGGATTTTTTGCCATAGAAGCCTTAGCCCCTTTGGGACCCTGGGAGATAGTCTCTGGATCAGCAACAGGGCTTTTATAAAGGAATTTGTGGAAGTCAGGCACTCTATAGTATCTGTCTGGTTTGGCTGGAGCAGGAGGCAGAGAATCTGGGTTCAAACTAGATTCTAAGTAAACATCATCCACAATGTCTAAAACTGGGGGGATGGCAAGTGGTCTGTGCTGGGGGAGTAAAAGAAACTCTGTGAGCCTTTTCTTTGAGTCAGAGTAGTCCTGACCTTCCCAGTGAAAATGTTCCCTCATAGTGTGTAAAGTTTCCCCAAAGGAGTAGTCTTCAGGAGGAGAAGCTGAGGGAATAGAATCCTCAGCATCAGAATCTTCATAAGGGGAAAAGGAGTAATCTTGGTCCTCAGAGGAGCCTGAGGAAATAGACACTTGTTCAGAGGAAGCATAATCTTCCTCTTGTCTAGGCCTTTTGTCGGGTGGGGGTTGGGAACCCCTGATTAAGACATCAAATCTTCAGCCATTTTAAGCATCTGTTTCTTAGGCATGTGGCCTTGAACGGGAGACTGAAGTGCAGTCTTTTTTGGTTTAATAGGAGTCGTAGGCTTAGGATACATTTTGATGGGGAGCGTCATCGGTCTGAAGATGCCTTCAGAAACTGAAGGTGTTTCTGCAACACCGACATCTCTTTCTGTAGTGTCGTCGGTAGGAGCTAAACAAAACGGCTGCGTCGGACTAGCACTTTCCGCCAAAGGCTCCGAAGCGGTCTCGGGTTCCAAATCTGTGGTAGTCAGGGGCTGCGTCGGAGCCTCACTGAATACCGGTGAACCGGAGACCTGTCCAGCCGAGGCCTCGGAGTCTGGCTTGGGTCTAGGCTGCCTGTCCTTATCCTTGCGTTTTTTGTGCACGCCGGTAGTCGGTTGCTCTGACAGCATCGTATAGTTAAATTTTCTACCGCAGTAGTGTCATGTGAAATCAAAGCGTATTTTTATAGTACGCTTATTAAACCTAGCACAAAAATGACAACCAGTGACGTTGTGGTCTGGGCCTAGGCAAGGTATACAGTAAGAATGAAAATCCATATGAGGTATTTGCTTCCCACAAGAAATACAATTATTAACTTTTTCTGACATCGGTCTGAGGCAAGAAAAGTTTCCCCAACGGGGTACTTAGCTTTATTGAAGACTTCGGATCTGAAATTAGACTTCGAAAATCTCAGGAGTCGGCCGACCGGCACTTGCGAACTGCTTCTGCTTAGGGCACCGCGTGGCAAGAAAGACTGAAGAAAATGGCGTCGGATGCATTATTTATATCCCTGGCGCACTGACATCAGGGAAGAAGCGACAGCAAAGGACGCCGGACCAAGACTTTGGAATTCCGGCCAACTGCGGGTCTGCCTAACGGCAGGATAACCCAAGTGTGATGACTGCAACAGGGTAACACGATGAACATCTTGTTATTGTGCCTCTGCCCATTGATTGTGTGGCAGGTCTCGCATACCTTTGCCTTTGGAAGGGTGTGAAAGTGAAACCTGTAGCCCTGAGAGACTATATTTAGGACACATTTGTCCTGGGTGATCGTGTGCCAATTTTGTGAAAAAAGTGCTAGCTTTCCCCCTAAGGGTGCTGCCAAAAGATAAGTGCTTTGCATTGGCAGAGGGAAGTCATTGGGACTGTTTCCTATATGGCTGTGATTTGTCTTCGCTGCTTTTGGAGGTAGAAGCACCCCATTGTTTGGGCCTGTATGAGCCCTGGGGCTGTTGTCTGCCTCTAGGGCATCTGTATCTGCCTCTTTGTGGCCTGTCTGACACGGGAAAGGACCAATTCTTAGAAGCCCAGTTCCTGCTAAATCTGGGTGGCTGTACCTGTAAGAAATCCTTCACTGTCTGCATAGATTTAGCTTTATCCTCCATTTTCTTCAACACCTCATCTGCCTTAACACCAAACAAAGTATCATGCTGTAATGGAGTATCCAATAATTCTGCTTTAACATGATCAGGCAGAGTCTGTTCCTTTGACTAAGCATGCCTTCTAATAACAGAACCTGTTACAGCGGCCCTGCAAGAGACCTCCAGCGAATCATAACCACAATGCAAACTACATTTTCCCACTTGTTCAGCTGCATGCAATAAATGCTGCAATTCCTTGTTTTCAGAACATTCAGAATTTGACATTTTTTGTTTTAACAGACATCTAGTATTGCTGATATTTAAGCATATGAAACTGACAATTTAAAGCCCTTACAGCCAAGGTAGCAGAAGTGTAAACTTTTTCCCCCCATCTGTCCAGTGCCCTAGAATCTCTATCTGAGGGGACAGGGTTTTTTGCAGTAGCAGCCTTGACCCCCTTTGGGACCCTGAGAAATAGTTTCTGGGTCAGCAGCAGGGTTTTTATATAGAAATGTATGAGAATCTGGAACCCTGTAGTATCTGTCTGGCTTAACAGGTGCAGGAGGTAAAGAGTTGGGAGACGGGCCGGACTCTGAAGATACATCTACAATGTCTAGAACAGGTGGAATAGCAAGAGGTCTGTGCTGAGGTAGTAGAAGAATGTCTCTGAGCCTTTTCTTAGAATCTGAATAATCTTGGCTCTCCCAGTGGAAATGCTCCCTCATGGTATGCAGGGTTTCCCCAAACGAGTAATCCTCAGGAGGAGAAGCTGAAGGAATAGATTATTCAGCATCAGAATCCTCATAGGGAGGAATAGAGTATCCCTGTTCTGAAGAGGAGTCAGAGGAAATGGAAACCTGATCAGAGGAATCATATTCAGTATCATGCCTAGGCCTCTTATTAGGAGGGGGATGGGAACCCCTGATCAAAGTAATAAGGTCTTCGGCCATTTTGAGCATCTGTTTCTTAGGCATGGAAGTCTGTCCTGGAGAATGCTGTATTTGTCTGTCTTTAAAACTGTTTTAGTCTTTGTCTTGGATGCTGAAGTTGGCTTGATATAAAGCTGTGTAGGTCTGAAAACACCCTCAGAAGCCGATGCCTGCTCAGTGGCTCCGGACCCATCTGAGGAATTAGTTTCCGAAGGCCCACTACCTTGAGTATCCAGGGGCATAGCTGTCTCCACGTGGGAGTCTAAGGCGGCTTGTGGCTCTGATGTAGCGGGTGTCAGGGGCTGTGAAAGCGCCTCACTGAGAACAGGCGAACCGGCGACTGGCCTATTAGAGGGTTCGGTTTTGGACCTCGGATGCCTGTCCTTTCCTTCTTCCTTGCGCTTTTTATGAATTCCGGTCGTCGGTTGTTCGGCCAAAGTAATGAAAAGCAAAATCGTACTGACGCTTAATAGTACGTTGGTTAAAACTAGCACAAAACCGACAACTAGCTACATCGTGGTCAGGGCCTAGGCAAGGAATACAGTAAGAATGAAAATTCTTGTGAGGTATTTGCTTCCCAAAAGAAATACAATTGTTAACTTTTTCTGACATTGGTCTGGAGCAAGAAAAAAGTTTCCCCAACGGGGTACTTAGCTTTAAAGAAGACTTCGGATCTGAAATTCAATTTCAAAAATCTCAGGAGTCGGCCAACCGGCACTTGCGAACTGCTTTTGCTTCTGGCACCGCGCGGCAAGAAACTCTGAAGAAAATGGCGTTGGCTGCATCTTTTATACCCCTCGCGCACTGACGTCAAGGAAGAGGCGACAGCAACCGACGCCAGATCAGGACTTTGGAATTCAGGCCGACTGCGGGTAGCCTGCCAGCAGGATAACCCAAGTGTAATGACCGCAACAGTGAAACACAATGAACATCGTATTATTTATTCT
The DNA here is from genome assembly GCF_019279795.1 of Protopterus annectens. NCBI lineage: Eukaryota > Metazoa > Chordata > Ceratodontiformes > Protopteridae > Protopterus > Protopterus annectens. The sequence goes on from NC_056748.1 coordinate 177,758,407, forward strand.
GCCCTCTGTAACCTATGTGATTATTTTTACATTGGAAAAATTGATAGAAAATTTAAAAATAGAATATATGAACATTTGTATGAAATAAGAACAGGCAAAGACACAAATGCTTTGTATAAACATACCTCAGAGAACAGGGACTACGCTTTTAATTTTTTTTGTTCTTGATGGTGTCACGATGGATATCAGGGTAGGTGCATGGTCTGCCTTACTAGAAAAGAGAGAATTATACTGGCAGTTGTTATTAAATGCGAACTGGCCAGGTTTAAATTAATCCCTCTCCATGAATTCCCTTTTAAAATTGAGAGCTTTAAACAGATGATTATTTATTTATATATTTATTCATTGCTCTTTTAAAAAATTGTGAAGTGGATCTTTTTTTTTATATATTTTCTATATATTTTTTATATCTATTAACATGTACTTATTTAACATTTTGTCACTGACATCACAGTTTGTATTGCCCTTTTAAATTTTTGTTACTTAGGGAGAGTGGCTACTATCATGTGAAGCACAAAGGGAGTCTTTAAAATGTGTTCCGTGCTTGATTTTAATTTGTCTGATGAAGTTCTTTTGTTGAGGACGAAAGCGCTTACCAGCTTTCTATTCTCTTACAAAAAACTTTTTTGCTTTAATTTGTGGACTACCAGCATTTTCTACAGCTTCAATATACCAGTGGTTTTATTGTGGAGTATTTGGTTCGCACACTTCTGCAGTTTGGTTGGTAGTGGGCAGGAGCTTAGAGGCCTTGTCTGTAGATATAGATATAGTGGCTGGGTCGGCAGGTGGACACTTAAGGTGCTTAGCGGTGTCACCCACCTTGTAAAGTCTGTCTTGTCTGCGTGGTGCAGGGGGATTGGGAGTTTGGGTTAAGAGATGCTGAGGAGAAGGCATCTAAAATAGCAGGAAGGATGGGTGGAACAGTAGATGGGCGTGGGGTTTCCCATCTGGACAAGGTCGTAGTATGTTTTTTGAATCTCAGTCATTTCTGAGAATTCCTATTTGAAGTGTTCCTTCATCATGGAGACAGTTTCTCCAAAAGTTAAGTCTTCAGTTGGGGAGTCAGGGTCCACAGAATCTTCTTCTGGGGAGCCATACGCCAAAGGAGATGAAATCTGTGAAGTATAAGATAGCGATTCCTCTGAGGAATCTGAGAAATTCTCCCCTTCCCAAGTGGTGTGGTCTGAGGCCTAGGGCTCAGGAGTGAAGGGGATGTGAGAGTACCCACAGTGGAGGTAGGCCTCAAGGACAGGAAAGCACTAAAAAGGCTTTGACTAAAAGCCTGCCAATCAGGCATGCTTTCAGGAGAAGGAGAGATGTGCTTAGTCTTTTCCTTTCTTTTAAGGGGCCCTAACTGGCATCTATTGAAGCCTGGGGTCTGGAGACTTTAAAGGATTGGAGGGATCAGGCGGCCCTTCGGAAAATGCTAGTTCCCCCCCCCCGGCATTTGCAGGTGAGGGCAGTATAGCCTCTGTCGGATGTGCTCTCACCGGGGGATTGTGTGGCATCCACATAGGTACCTGCTGCTCTATCCAATACGGCGGATCCAGATCCTTCCATCAGGCTGGAGTTGGCCCCAGGCTGAGGACCGGAGAGAAAAAGCTCAGCAGTTGATGAAGGCCATAGAGTCTAGGCCTTCTTTTTCGGCAGTTCTGAAGGAACCGGGTATTAATGAGTATATATCCATTAAACCAATATTGGAGAACTGTAGACATTAGTATGGTATGGTTTTATACACATACAAAAATTTTTTAATTAAAATATGTTTATTTATACTATTTATAATGTTTACATATACTGTATACAAATAGATATTATATGAACTTCGTTCATTTTTTATTCATAGCAACACTGTATTTTATTAATTTTAGTTGTACGTAATAGTAGTATTTAAGTTAATAGGGAGTATAAGATTTTAATACTAACACTGGCACTTTAAGGATTAGTTTTGGAGCCAAATGAACTAAATGTGATTGGTTTGAACTGGTATTTAAGGATAACATTGTGTGATGAGTATTGTTCTGATGAAGTCTATTTTAGTAGATGAAAGCGCTCAACCTATATGTTTTTAAACTAATATTGAGTTTACAGAGGCTGTGCTGTTACTCCGTTTGTGCCAGTGCTTTTAAAGGTTCATGTTGTAACCAGGAACTGACTGGTTTGTTATATTTTATGTAGTCGACTTTTCCTGGATTTATTCTACATTTTTTGGTTGTAACTCGACAACATGGATTCTCTTGACGAGCTACCCTCTATCTTCTCCCCGAGGAGGGAAGACATTCGTGGATTGCAGTCCGAAATGGCCATTATGAGAGGGGAACTAACTAGACTACTTGAAATGATGAGTCAACCTGGTTCCCAGGCGAGGACCCAGCGAGGGATGACATCATCGCGCACGCAGGTCCAGAGAACTATTGGGGATTCATTACCCAACGGTCAGGTGAACGGCGTTCCTTCGAATGGAGAAGCCTCTTATGGATCCCACCATGACGACAATCAGAGCGTAGGGTGCACTACAAGGATAAGTGGATGTGGATCGGAGGTCGAATACAATATTTCAGGCGCTAAACCCAAGCAGACTGTGCCGAAGAAGACGTACGCCATGGGGCTCAAGGACATGCGTGCAGGTACTGTAAAACCCATACACACTAGTAATCATGGAAACGATAATGGGCAATACAATTTCAACACTTTTTTGGCTGGTGACTTTAATTTTGAAGGAGGGTTTGGATCGGAATACAAAGAAAGCAGCAATGACAATAATAGGGTCGAGAACTAAACATTTAAAGACATTATTTTCGATTTTGGAAAAAAGTTAAAAATTTTGAAAAGTTTACAACTAGAGAATATGTACTTGAAAAAATGTTTGGACAATGCAATAGTACCCATGGGCTTGAGGTTTTTCAAGCATCTTATGGGGATAGAATTGGATGGTAGTACTAAAGAAGAATGTACTAAAATGTTTAACAACTTTGGCTTTACATTTATGAAGTTCATAGTCAGTTGTAATGATACGAAAATATGTATTTTAATGTCTGAATTGGATCAACTCAATAATACTATTGAAAATGATTTGCTTTTTGATGAATTTGAATTATTTTTAAACTCCCAATATACATGGGTTGAAAGTCAGGTCATGAAACAATATGAGAGGAAATGTAGTAAAATGAAAAGGGATATCGAACAATATAGGAAGGGGAATGTGTATAGATGGGACAAAAATAACTATACAACCAATAAGTATAATAACAATAATAAAAATAGATACTATACTAAAGGACATGGAACATTCCAGTATAGAGGTAACAGAAGGAATTATAGAGGGGATGTAGAACGTAGGATACCCCCGTCCCCGGATTTTTTAGGGGAAGATACAAGATGGGAGGACCCCAGGAGGGAAGGACACCAAGGAACAAGAATGGAAAGTGCAAGTCACAGGGGAGGACAGGGGGGTTACAGAAGTCAAGACAACTAGTGGATGACCATTGTATTGTGAAAGTTAATGATATCATTAGTAGACACGGCGATTTCAATATTTACAATTATTCTAGTATTGAGCTTAAAAAGGAACATTTTACACTTTTAGCCAAAGGGATGAAATATGTTCCCAATATGAATATTAATGTAGTTGATTATATAGTGGATTTTAAGAAATATTTAAGGAAACTAAATTTAGCCATCTTTTTTGATGGTAAGCAAACCGGGGGAGAAGCAGAGTTCAAAAAGAAGAGTGTATACACACCCCCACTCAACAATTTGTTGGGTACATTTGAAAAAATGGTTATAGAAGAGATGTATATATATGGGAACAAATGTAGTACACTGAAAAAGAAATACAATTTAACTAGGGATGAATCTAAAATATTGAAGGACATCCAAAATAACCATAATATAAGAATTATGAAACCCGACAAGGGGGGAGGGGCGGTCATATACCCAAACAATGACTATATAAATAAAATTAATAGTATTTTGTTGAATTCAGGCAATTATATTATATCCTCCCTCAATGAGGTAAATATTGGGTACCATAAGGTAGACTTGTACCTAGAAGACCTATTATTGGAAGACAGAATAGATAGGGATTTATACAATTTCCTAAGAGTTGAACACCCCATAATTAGTACTATAGTGGGGATCCCTAAAGTACATAAGGATTTTTTTGATCCCCCTTTCAGGCCAATAATATCTGGTAGTGCATCAAAGACGTTCCCATTTGGGAAAGTAATTGATATGTGGTTAAAACCTATATACAAGAAAATTGGGCATATAGTAATAGACTCTTGGGACTTCCTGGGGAGACTGCAGCCAGAATTAGCATCTGAAGGGGAGTGGCTAATAACAATTGATGTGGTCGACCTATTCTCGAGTATTCCTCAAGAGGAAGGCCTATCCAGATTTTATCAAAGCATTAAGAAATATGGTAACTTGTCATGGGATAAAATTTCCCTGGTGTTAGATTTCATGGATATGGTTCTTTCACACAACTACATAATGTACGAAGGTGAATACTATAAACAAAGGAAAGGGGTAGCTATGGGGGCAGCTTGCGCCCCCATATATGCCAATATGGTTCTATTGGACTGGGAAAACGAATATATATTCAATACTGACTGGTTCAGCAATATTATATGCTACCTCAGGTTCTTGGATGATATTTTTGTAATTTGGAGGGGTGATCTACAGAAGGTAGAAGAATTTAAAAAATATTTAAACCTATGTAGTCAAAGTTTAAAATTTACATTTAATGTTGAAAGGGAATCTATTTCTTATTTGGACACTAGAATAACATTAAGCAATGGGAAATTTAAATCTAATGTTTTCAGGAAGGAAACTTTTAGCAATTCCTATTTGGAATATACTAGTTGTCATCCTTTGGGACAGAAAAGGAACATTATCAAAGGGCAATGTATTCGAGCAGCCCGAATGACTTCAGAATACATGGATTTAAACAGTGAATTGGATTTGATTGGGGTTTTTTTTAGGAGTAGGGGTTACCCTGATGCAATGGTGACTGATGTTACCAATTATGTGAAAAGTGAGTGGGGGAAAAAGTATAAACCCCTTTTAGGGGTTGGCCCCATTAACAGTGGGGGAACAACTACCAACAATAATAAGAAAATATATACTAATTGTACAGACAAAAATAATCCTGAAGATGTATTTTTTAAAAGGGCATGTGTCATACAATATGCACCGTATAGTACGGAGATTAAGATTATTATACATAAAAACTGGAACATTATGAAATTTGACAGTAATATATACAGGATAGTGGGGGACATGCCCCATTTTGTGTTTAGGAATGGTACAAACATGAAAATGCAATTAGAGAAGAAAAATAGGTACAAGTACAATGATAAAGGACGGAATGGTACACACAAATGTGGTACTTGCAATCAGTGTAGGTACATTATTAATACCCCCTCTATTGTTTTAGAGAATATAAACAAGACGACTGTTAAATTCCAGAAGGGTAACTGTAGGTCCAAGCATTTGGTTTATCTAGCAAAGTGTACTGAGTGTCCAAGTTTTTATGTTGGAAAAACCAACAGGTGCTTGAGGAATAGGATTTACGACCACAGTTATAGCATTAGGAAACAGGATGGGAACAATGCTCTGTGGAAACATCTCAATGTTAGTGCCACATGTTCCACTTTTCAATTTGGAATATTGGAGTTAGTAAATCACAACCCCAGGGGTGGTAATATAAAGAAAATACTGGGGGAAAAAGAGGCAAGGTGGCAGATCTGCTTGAATGCCTCGGTGCCCCTGGGTATTAATGAGTATATATCCATTAAACCAATATTGGAGAACTGTAGACATTAGTATGGTATGGTTTTATACACATATACAAAAAATTTTTCATTAAAATATGTTTATTTATACTATTTATACTATTTATAATGTTTACATATACTGTATACAAATAGATATTATATGAACTCCGTTCATTTTTTATTCATAGCAACACTGTATTTTATTAATTTTAGTTGTATGTAATAGTAGTATTTAAGTTAATAGGGAGTATAAGATTTTAATACTAACACTGGCACTTTAAGGATTAATTTTGGAGCCAAATGAACTAAATGTGATTGGTTTGAACTGGTATTTAAGGATAACATTGTGTGATGAGTATTGTTCTGATGAAGTCTATTTTAGTAGATGAAAGCGCTCAACCTATATGTTTTTAAACTAATAAATTGAGTTTACAGAGGCTGTGCTGTTACTCCGTTTGTGCCAGTGCTTTTAAAGGTTCATGTTGTAACCAGGAACTGACTGGTTTGTTATATTTTATGTAGTCAACTTTTCCTGGATTTATTCTACAGTTCTGAAGGAACATCTGAGGAGCCCTCCATCCCTAAAGTGATCTGCATAAGGTGTTGGTTTTCTAGATAAAGGTTTAATGCATGCAAGCGGCTGAAGAGGGTCTTGGGTACAAATGCCTGGCAAATAGTGCAGGGCCTTAAGGTCGTGCGACCAACCCAAACAGAAAACCCACTTATGGGCGCCCTTGTGGGGGATCTGGCGGCTGCACTGACACTTCCCCTTTCTGGATGACATTAGCAGGCAATACAAATTTTAAAGGACTGAAAAGGTCCCCAACCGGGTACTTATCAGAGTTTAGTAGAATCCGATGACAGCGGTAGCGGTAACACCTGGCGTACAACTGGCAGCTGAAAAGTTCTGAGGGCTGGTGCATGCCGATGTCACTTTTATGGCCCAATGTTCCCTTGGCCACGTCAGACATCACACGCACCTCAGAGGGACTGAAAACTTGTATACTGGCCATATGTACACGAGACAAGAAGAGTAAACCCATATGCAGAATATTGCAACATGGGAATAGGAGGACATCAATCAGCATTACTTACTGTTGGTAGACTCTTATTCAAACTGGTTTGAGATTGACTTACTACCTAATGTCCACTGCTGTTATCACCAAGTTGAAATGTCATTTATCAGTCCATGGTAGTCCACACAAAGTTGTTTCTGATGGTGGTACTTAATTACTAGTCAGTTGTTTCAGAAATTTGCAAAAGAATGGGACTTTGTACTTGTTACTGGTCCAGAATATCCACAGTCAAATGGACTAGCTAAACATGCAGTACAGAGTTAAAGCTATTATTTGAGAGGTCAAAGCATGATAATACCAATGTCTCTTTGAATCTACTCAGTCTCAGAAACATACCCTGTGATGATATACTTGGTTTGCCTGCTCAGAGACTTCTATCCAGACAAAACAGAACACTGCCTATTAGTTCCACTTTGTTGAGGCCTAAACCTAACAACAACAGGACAATTGGAGCTGAATTATTCGGAAAGCATTCTTTCCGAAGTCCAGTTATAATAAATCGAGCAGATTTCTTCACCCATTGAAAACAGGACAGACAGTGAGGATACAAACGGTGAAAGGTTTTAACCTGATTGCTCAAGTAACAGGTATATGTACTTTGTAGAATCTGAGGGTGTGGAGTACAGGAGAAATCACAGACATCATCTTTTTGTACCAGAATCGACATCACAGCATTGTTCCTGTGATAAAGACTAGATCTCTGAGCAATCCAGACAATCATCCTGTTGCAGAACATGTCTTAACTTCTATTTCCATTCCTCATGATGTTCCTGATGTTACCAAGGTTGAATATTCAGCAGAGAGAGTCCCATTTGCTAGACCTAATTCTTATTTTTGTGTGTCACACAATTTGGTCGTATTCCCAGACCTAGTGTGAAATACACAGCAACCTGGATAATAGTTGCTTATATGTATTTAGTTCTGTATAATTGCATGACAGAATACTTGTATTGATTGCATGTCAACTAATGCCATCAATATTGCATTACTGATTTCTAAAAGAGGGAGGATATATAGTGCGTATATGCAGTACCTTTAAGAAGCGTTTCAAGGTCAGCATGTGCTAGCTTCAGTGCCATTTTGAGAGTGCAGCCAGAGAGTGAGCATGTATGAGTTTAATAGCTAGTTTGTTTATAAGTTTATCCAAGTTAAAGTTAAGCCTCAATCCTGAAGTGTTTGTACATAATAAAGCTGTTTGAACAGAACCCACAAAGACTTGTCTATTTTATCATGACTGGACAAGAGACACACTCTATCCAAATACCTAGATCCCACATACACAGACTGTTGCAAATTATCCTCCTTAGATACTGAACCATTTAACTCTAAACTGGCATCCATTAACTGGTCCTTCCTTCACCAACCTCCCCTTAATGAAGCTGTTGAAAAATGTAACCAGATTTTCCTTGACATCTTAGACTCACTTGCTCCCCAAAGAAAAATTAGGATAAAAGCTACCTATGCACCTTGGCTATCAAAAGAAACCCACTCATTCATGCACAAAAGGGTCAGTATCTGAAAAACCTGGCAGAAAACCAAATCTACTACCCTAAAACAAAATTACAAGGAAATCAGAAATCTTACAAAAAAAATAATTTACCATGACAAGAAAAACTTTTATAATACAGCAAAAACTCATCTCCTCCAACCCTAAATTCTGACCTGCTATCACTAATATCCTTCACCATGGTAACCCCACAACCCCAAATCCCTTCCCTAATAACTCACTGCTGGAGACGGATACCCTGCTTAATAACTACTTGATAGACACTATCCACAAGCCAGCTAATTCAGACCATAACACAAACCCCCCAAACTCTTCTGCTTCTCCTACTCATAACAAAAACAGTCTCTCTTTTAAACCTGTCCTCGCTTCCGATATCAACTCTCTTCTTCACAAACTTAAACCCTGCTCCCCATTTGCTGATAAACTAACCCCCCTTTCTCAAGCTTGCTGCTCAATCCATAGCTTTCCTATTTCTATAGTAACAAATAGAGCTGTGCAAGAAGGAACAGTTCCAAACATCTGAAAATCTTTCTACACTATACCACTGCAGAAAGGAGGTAACTCCACACACCCCTCTAACTTTAAACCAATAGCCATCCTATCATCACTTTATAAATTCAAGTATACCTACTCTTGGTTGCTTAAATACCTAACTCCATGAAAACCTCATAACCCCTACCCAACACAGCTTTCAACCAAAGCACAGTACTGTTATTTGTCCTCTTATCTTTTACTCAAACAGCTGCTGAGGCCATAGATAATAATCAACTAGTGTCCTGTCTCTTCCTTGACATATCCAAAGCACATAAGGTGTCTCACTCTAAACTACTAACAATACTAACTGATCTTAACCTTCTCTCCTCCCACTTTAGCAGTGGTCCTCCATCTTACTAATAGACTACAATCTGTCCTAAGGTTCACTTCCTGCTCCCCCTTCTTGCTTGTAAAAACAGGGGTTCCCCCAGGGTTCTATCCTAGGCCCCCTTCTATTCAACATCTTTAGCAACCACCTCCCCTCTGCCTGCGGCCACTCGACTCTTATCCAATGCGCACATGACTCAACCCTCATCACCACCACTAACATGTCATCTTCCTTCACTTACACAAAACACATTCATCACTGTAGAAAAATGGCTGAATGAAAACCAGCTTGTCCTAAACCCTAAGAAACTAAACTCTTGCTCTACGTACCAAGATCACTTATACCACAAATCCACCTTTTCCATCTCTTCTCTAAATACAGTTATCAAAGTTGATCTACATACTCAACTCCTGGGCATCATAATAGATAACAAACTAAAACTTGATCAGCATATTCATCAGTGTATCAGAGAGACGCATGAAACACTAGGATTACTGCATTGGAACAAAACTTCCTTACACCAGACACCAAACTATACCTAGCTAGGGTTTTCCTGCCATGCCTTCTCTGTGCCACTCCCATCCTCACAAACTTACAATCCACATTCATCTCCCAACTCTGACATTTAATAAAATCACCAGATTTGCAACAAACCAACCTTACAAATCACGCCATTGCATTAAAAAAAACTGCAATTGCCAGAATTCCCCCATCAACTTATCTCCGTTAGAAATCTCACACTCCATCCTACACAAACCTACTGCCTGCCCCTCCATTTCCTCCCTCGTCTCCTTCTACACCCCCACTAGATCTCTCAGACGTGCTGACCTACAACTCCCTGATATACATATACTCAACAAAAACATTGGCAAACTACTTTGCAATTACAATGTGTCTTAAGCCTGGAATAAACTTCCTAACTCTATTAGAAACATCCCAAATACAAATGAATTTAAAAAGCAACTAAAACTTTTTCTCTTAAGCTCATGGATCTGCCCTTGCCAGGAGCCTACATGAACCCTCCCATCTGTCAGACCTTTTCTCTCTTCCTTTAACTCACTTCTCTTCCTCTCTACTAACTTTACAGCTACTTTTCTTTAAATCTGCCTTTCTCACAATTTTAAGTAGCTATATTCATGTAGTAGTGTGAAAACTATGTATCCACTACAACTAAAAACAATGCAATTATGCATGTAGTTTATCTATTTTTGTAGTTACTGATACTCTCATATTACATGGACTCCGATCTGCCTTTATATTGTACATTCCATGCCTCATCTGTAAATACATATTGTGCATATTTGAAACTGCCAGATTCTGTTAAATTGATCTCATTCTATTTGTTTATTGTAACTGCATTTTGCTTAATTTTTTGTGCATATTCCCTGTTTTACTTTTTATTTTTACTATTTTGTATAACTTAAAATATATATTTCTATATTCTATGAATATTTCTATGTAATTTCCTGGAGCTTTTCTCTTTGGTTCTCCACTGAAAATGGGCTTCTAGCTCAGATGGACCAACCTGGTTAACGAATGTCAAATAAATAAATAAGAAATGTCTTTACTGGGTACAATACCTATATACAGTAAATTAGGGAATAGGATGAAGGAGAAGGCCTAGGTACATTTGTTCAGTGAGGCTCAGTATCATGTTCCCATTAAGATCTGCTAAAAGAATGGGACAGACAGTGGGTAATTTCTTGTCTTAAGTGAAGACCATGACATTAGTTTTCTTAGGGTTAATAAACAGCATGTTAGAGGTGGACCAGGACATACATAACTGAGTGAAGTTGTCCTCTACCTTGGTTTACAGTTCAGAGTGGCTTATACTAGACTGCAAGAGCAGCATATCATCCACATATATTAACTTAAGGTTTAGAAGTTATAGGGGGAGATCATTGAGAAAGAGAGAGAACAGTAGAGGACCTAGCATAGACCCCTCTGGCATACCTGTGTTAAACTGTACCAGAAGCACAGGATGAGATGTTACTAAGGATGTGGAAGGTTCTATTTTTAAAGTAAATGCAAAACCAGCAGAGAGTGGTTTCACCAAAACTGAGTCTCTTGAATTTTTACTGAAGAGAAGGCTCTTGCTGACTGCTTCAAAAACCCTTGTCTTGTCAACAGAGAGACCTGCAGTAAGAATTCCCTTATGCAAGTTTCAATTAAAGGTATCAGTGGCCATTACCAAAGTGGTGAAGATATTGAATACTTTGTGAAAGCCACATCCACTCCCTTAAAATGTACTGATCAATGTTCTAAAGCAAATGTAAGTAACAGATTTTGGGATTTGGACACAGCCTCCTTACCATATACAATACCAAATTACACAGTTTTGCCGCAAAAATTTGTCGTTTTACTGTCTATTTTATTAATTTTAATTTTTTATTTTACATTTGTTGACCAGGATAGTCCGACTGGATGCATGTCCATTTTCAGCAGAGGCCCGGGGAGAAAAGCTCCAAGGGTAAGCAGATACAGCATTACATAATACCAGCATTACATATTACAAACAGACTATTTACACAGATTACATAAAGGTTACATTAAGTATGTAAAGAAACCCCCTTGAATATTTCTTTCATAGCTGAAAATTGAGCTGAAACCCCCTGCCATAACTTCATGAAAGATTAAATCCACAATGCTTCACTACCTAAAATAATGAATAGACTACTGTATTTCCACATTAAATGCATCACAAGTATGGTCTTGCTTCCTAGAAAGAAAAGCTGTCAAGTAGTTCTTGCAGATGGAAAGGAAAGTTGTGTAAAACCTTACCATAACCATAGATTTCCTTCTCTTCCAAGTTGCAGTATTCTACATATGGGTTTACCCTTCTCCTCTCCAGTTCATTTGGCAAGGTTTCCAAAGATTTTCAGTCCCTCTAGGTGCGTCAGACATCTGACGTGGCAGCAGGTACATGGGCCATAAAAGTGACATCTCCACACACCAGCCCTCAGAACATATGAAAGCCCCAGTCAGAGCCAGTCCTATAAGGGCATAGCTTATCAAGTGTCACCCAGGAGAGCAAGTGCAGTCTGACAATAGGGGAAGGAATACTGCAAAATGGTAGAAAAGGGAATCTTTTAGTTATGTACTTACCATAACTTCGGATGTATGGGATCCATCTCGCCTACATTCATAACTGATGGGCTCGGAGCCGATCCATCGGCTCCGACTCGGCCAACTAGTACACTAGAACGAAGTCTCTTATTGGCTGGGCTACCCTCTATCCCAGGATGCACCACACCTGCTTCCCCAAATCTTGTTTGTTCGCTTTCATACTTACATGCAAACACAGAAAAAATAGTAGTTACTACAACCAACTAAAGTTCTTCAAGAGAAGATCTCCAATGGAACTACATTTCTTCTAAATCCCCAATGGAAGGGGGAAGGAGGGCGGGTACGTATGAATGTAGGCGAGATGGATCCCATACATCCGAAGTTATGGTAAGTACATAACTAAAAGATGTAATGGGATCCTATCTCGCCTACATTCATAACTGATGGGACAACGTCCCTAGCACCTAAATCCCGGGTGGCTCATTGGAAAACACTCCTGAGAACTGTGGAACCAAAGGAAGCTCTGCCTCGAGAAACCACATCCAGTTTGTAATGAGAAATGAAAGTGTGCGGAGAAGTCCAGGTAGCCGCAGCACAAATATCATCTATTGATAATTTGGAGTGAAAAGCTACAGAAGTAGTCATTGCCCTGGCAGAATGAGCCTTGACTGGAAAGGGAAGCTCTTTGTTAGCCTGTGAATAAACGAAAGAGATGCAATCTTTAATCCATTTAGCTATGGAGGTTTTAGCTACTGGTTGCCCCAATTTGTTTATTGCAAAGGAAACAAACAGTTGATTTGATTTCCGCGTCTGAGCGGTTCTATTCAAATAAAAACGCAGTTGTCTATGGACGTCCAATTGATGAAGAATATATTCTGCGTTATTAGAAAACTCAGGAAAAAATACAGGAAGCTCTAGAGTCTGTTGAATACAGAAAGAAGAAGCTACCTTTGGCAAAAAAGGGGGATTTAATTTCAGGAACACTATGTTTGCGAAATATCAAATAAGGAGGATCAGAACAAAAAGCTTGAAGTTCTGAAACCCGCCTGGCCGAAGTTATGGCCAGTAAAAAGGCAGTTTTCCAGGACAGAAATTTCAAATCGCAGGTAGCAGCTGGTTCGAAAGGGCGGGCAGTTAAGGCAGCAAGAACCAAATTTAGGTCCCAAGGGGGAACAGGGTGAGATATTGGGGGCCTACGGAGCCATGCTCCTTTAAGGAAAGACTTACAAAGTTTGTGAGACATCAATGAAGGTTCAAAAGAAGCATGAAAATTAGAGATAGCCGCTAGCTGAACCTTAATGGTGGAAACTGAAGAGCCCAATTGAAAAAGAGAGGCCAAGAAATTCAAAACCTCCGATACTGGGGCAGTAAGGGGGTCTATACCTCGTTGCTGAGCCCAAAAGGCGAACCTTTTCCATTTGCTGGAATAGAGTTTGACAGTGGAAGGTTTGTGAGAAGAAGACAATATGTGGATCACCTCTGGAGAGAGGGAATTGTCTCGGATTAAGGATGGAAGCGGAGTAACCATGCCGCCAACCTCAAGGACCTGAGAGACGGGTGAAACTGTCCTGACTGATGAGTCAACAGGTCCGGCACTGGGTCCAAGAACCATGGACCTTCTACCGCATACCTCTGAAGGAAGGGAAACCAAACCTGACGAGGCCAGTGCGGGGCAATCAAAATCATTTCGCTCTCCAGGTAAATCGCCTTCTGTATCACCCTCGGCAGGAGGGGAACCGGAGGGAAGGCATAAAGAAGACCGGGGGGCCAAATGTGGGTCAGAGCGTCCCTGGGAATCTGTCCCTGAGAGGGGATCAGAGTGAAGAACTCTCTGCACTTTGCATTGAGGGGGCTGGCAAACAAGTCGCAGCGAGGGAGACCCCATTTGGCGAAGATTTTCGCAGCCACTCTTTGGTTGAGGGACCACTCGTGGGGTAACAGAATGGTCCTGCTTAGTCTGTCCGCAATCACATTGGATTTCCCCGGTATGTGCGCTGCCATTAGAAAGCGGTTGGTAGCTACCGCCCAGTGCCAAAGTCTCATGGCTTCTCTGCACAGTGGGTATGACCTGGTTCCACCTTGCTTGTTTATATACCAAACCACCGACATGTTGTCGGATAGTATAGCAATCGGACCTTGCGGGAGAGCTTGTAGTACCAAGAGTACCGCTCTCATCTCCAGGATATTGATATGCAAATACGCTTCCTGGAGTTGCCATGTGCCTTGGACCGACCTGTCCAGGTAATGACCCCCCCACCCTACCTGGGAGGCGTCCGTGGTCACAGTGGCAACGGGGGATTGAGGAATAAAGGGTCGCCCCTGGTCGAGATTGGATCGGAGGAGCCACCAACGCAGATCCCGACGGCAACTCTCCGTGATCATGACTAAGTGGTTCAAGGGGAGTTCCTGATAGGACCATTGAACCGACAGAAGCCATTGCAGAATTCGCATGTGGAGTCTGGCTAAGGGGACTAGGAGTATAGTTGATGCCATCGAGCCCAACAGTTGCAGGATCAGATGGGCCGGAGCTCTTGATAGGGGGAGACAGGATCTGACTTGGTTTTGTAACACCTGAATTCTTGCTGCCGGTAAGAAGGCGCGCATCCTTTTTGTATCTAACTCTGCGCCTATAAAAGTAATACGCTGAGATGGCTGTAGTACAGATTTTTGCCAATTGAACGTAATTCCCAAGAAACGGCCCAAGGTGACCGTGGCCATGAGCGCCTGAAATAGTAGACGCTTGGAGGTGGCAGTAAGGAGCCAGTCGTCTAGATAAGGAAACACTTGGAATCCTAGACTCCTCAGGTGAGCAGTCACCACTGCCAGACACTTGGTGAACACCCTGGGGGCTGTGGTGAGACCAAAGGGCAGTGCTCGGAACTGGAAATGACTGACTCCCAGGCGGAAGCGTAAATGTCTCCTGGACTCTTGACCTATCAAAATGTGATAGTAAGCATCCTGGAGATCTATGGAGCACATCCATGCATCCTTCTCCAACAGTGGGAGAATGGATTGAAGGGTGACCATTCGGAATTTGGACATTTCCACAAAACGATTCAATGAACTGAGGTCCAAAATGGGCCTGAAGTCCCCTGTCTTTTTTGGCACCAAAAATAATCTTGAGTAAGTTCCTGATCCGATCTGGTCGGTGGGGACAGGCTGGATGACTCCTTTTTCTAGCAGCTTTGAAATCTCTATTGCTGCCTGATCCCGCTGACTGGGTGGCACGTCCGGGATTTCCCTTAAGGGAAGGGGGGGCTTGATGAAGGGGATGAGATAGCCTCCGGTTATAATCCGGAGCACCCACTGGTCACTGGTTATAGCTTCCCAAGCTTGTGGGTGTTCCGCAAAACGACCCCCGACTGGCTCCGGAGCTGCACAGTCGGGCAACAACTCAGGGACGTTGAGTGTAGGAAGAACCACGAAAGGAATCGCGGTCTCTAGAGTTACGGGGGCCTCTGCCGCCTCTGGGGTGGCGTCTTCCTGAATCCCCCCCCCCTGCCTCTGGAGGGGGGGATCACTGGGTGGAGTAGGGAAAGACCTCTGAGTTTTTCTGAACCACATTTTCCCTCCTCTCTGGGCCTTGGGGTAAGGCCTAGGAGGAGCGGAAAAGCGGGCCCCAACGGCAGTCAAGGTCTTGCCCTCCTGCTCGCACCGAGTTAGTGTGTCCTTCACCTTGGGTCCAAACAAAGATGACCCATCAAAGGCCATGAAGGAAGACTTGAAGGCCTCCGCAAATGAACACAAGCGTAACCAGGCGTGTCTCCTGAGGGCAACGCCTGTTCCTGCTGCTCTACTCGCCCCTTCGGCCGCATACGAAATGAGCCTCATGGACGAGTTTACGATGGAAAATAAGGTAGTCATCTGGGCGCCAACAGTGGGGGCTAGCGCCTCAGGTAGATTACCAGTGAGGGAGTCACTTAGTTCTTTAAGGAGGTCCCTTTGGAGCCTTGTAAAATGACATAAGTAATTCAGCGACCGTAACGTAAAGGCCGCTAAAGAAAGGGTACGCTTCCCGTACCTATCCATGCTCCTGGAATCTTTATTAGGAGGGTGGACAGACGTTGAAGCCTCTGCCACGTCTTGCTGTGTGGCAGATGCCACCACCATAGCATCTACGGGAACTCCTTTAGTCAAAAATTCCTTCTGGGGCTGAAAGAAATTTATTAGGTCTCGCAGGCACCGGTTCCACAGAATCAGGGTGTTCCCAAGCCCTTCGAGAAACCAAATCAAGGAGTTCATCAAAGGGCGGAGACACCCAGGAGGCGGAGGGCTGGGCCCCGAAGGCCTTGAGGAAGACTGACTCCTCAGCGGAAGGGGTTTTGGCCTGCCAATCTCCTCTCTGTCTCAGAATCTCAAGGATATCTGAGAAAGAGACATCATCCAAAGATGATTTAGGGGACCCTTCCGCATCATCGAGGTCAGTGTCCGGATGTGACAGACTCATCTTGGGAGTCTACGTGCTTCCTCTTGCACAATTTCTTCCGTGGGGGCTCGTCCGAAGCAGTTTCGGATGGACCCCCCGGAAGAAGGGAACCCCCGATGGGGGTATCCTCAGGCCCTGGGGCCCCGCTGCCAGGGTACTGCAAAACGGCAGAAGCACCAGTCTCCAGAGGTCTAGGGACGGTGAGGTGGAAGCCTGCTGAGCCGGCAAGGACATGGCCAGCGCGCTCCTCATGGCCTCAAAGGCTGGACCTCCAGACTCCATGGAGATCACTGGCCTAGAGGCCACGACGGCACTAGGGATTCCGGCAGCCGATGCTCCGAGGGGAAGACTAGGTACCGAGGCACCCAGTCCCAAGGTGTTCCCCTCGGGCCCGGCTGAGGAAGTCCCAGTACCAAACCCTGAACCCGAGGACAGGGTAGGAACCATAGTCGGTGCCGATAGACCTCGAAGGGGTCTCTGTTCCGACCATACGGCTCCGCCTTGCTCCACCATCACCAACTCCAACTGCTCCGAGGAGGTTGGAGGAGGAATAGAGTGTTTCGGAGGGGGGATCGGCTCCGAAGCCAACTGGGCCGGAGCCGAGACCATTTGAGCAAAAACTGGAGACTGGAAAAGCCTCTGAATAACCCTATCCAAATCAGAATCTGACAGTTTTGAGGATTTAGAGGAGGTAGATAAAGGGCGAGACGACTTTCCTCTCGGCTCCGACAATGTAGGGGACCGGCTCTGAAAAGGCTCCAACACTATTGGCGCCGGATCAGTCACAGCATGAATAACAATCGGCGCCGAAGGAGCTTTCTTCGGAGCCGAGGGGGAAGAGTCTGAGCTGCACACCTCCACCGGCTCCGAAACAATCGGAACCGATGGAGGTGATTCGCCTCTCGATACTCCAACCTGCGGCTCCAAAACTAATGGAGCCGAGGAAAGAGGCATCGAGGCAGACCCTTCGACCCTCGGCCCCGAAGTCAGTGGAGCCGAGGAAGAAGAGGTCGACTTATGCTTCTTGGCGGTCGGTTCCGACGGACTTGTCGGAGCCGACGACCTTTTCTTTTTAGAGACAGTAGGAGAAGACTCCAAGGCTTCCTCAAAAGAGGGCTTAAGACCCTTCAAGATCAGTTTATTTTTTCGCTTTTGAAGAACCCTAGAGGAAAAAGCATGACATCCGCTACATGTCTCCTGTAAATGTTTAGGTCCTAAGCAATACACACATATGGAGTGACTGTCCGTAATAGACATTTTGTAATTGCACCTAGTGCATTTTTTGAAACCTGACTTTTGCTCTTTGGACATGTCTGTCAAGAAATAAGGCAGTGTCTAATACCAAAAAACTTAGCGCCAAACTGCAGAGCGCGAGAAAACAATGGCACGAGCTCTCCAGAGAGAGATTTACCTCACAAGAGAAACACAGTAAGCACACAACAACAACAACGGGCAAAGGCCCTCTAACTTAAACAGGCTTTGCCGAGAAAAAATTACACAAACTTCAATAAGTACGGCAAAGGCCCTCTAACTTAAACGGGCCTTGCCCGACAGCGATATAGAAGTATCAAGTCAATCACTCACACACAAAATTTCACAGAAATACACAATATACACAAAATACAGAAAATAGCCAAGTTAAAACAGCTGTCCCATTAAATGCAGAGAAGAAACCCCAAGGTCAAAGACCAGTAAAAGGTAAAAAAGAGACCACTTAGCTCCAGCCAAGTCGAGACCACGTCCAGCTTGTAAAGCAGCAAACGAGATCTGGGGAAGCAGGTGTGGTGCATCCTGGGATAGAGGGTAGCCCAGCCAATAAGAGACTTCGTTCTAGTGTACTAGTTGGCCGAGTCGGAGCCGATGATTGGCTCCGAGCCCATCAGTTATGAATGTAGGCGAGATAGGATCCCATTACATCTATGGTTATGGTAAGATTTTACACAACTTTCCTATGTCCTTCTATTCCAATGTTGCAGTACTCTACATATGGGTGACTGCCAAAGCTCACTGAAAACTGGGAGGTGGCCTAGATGATGTTTCCAGGAACCCATGAAGGATAGCCATGGCAAATCCTGCTCAGGCTCTGGAGATGTGGCCCAGTTTGTAGTGTTTGGTGAAGGAGTGCACTGAGGACCAAGTAGCTGCCTCAACTACAGTGTTAAGTGTCTAGCCCCTTAAAAAAGGACACACGAGGCTATGGGTCTGGTGGAGTGGGCTTCAACATTGCCCTGCAAGGTCTTTCCATGGTGTAAGTAACAGAAGAAAATGGCCCTGGAGATCCAGGATGAAATGGTTCTCCAGGGCTCTGTGGTGGAAGGAGACAAACAGGTGGTCAGATTTTCTAAAAGGTTTGGTTTTTTGAAGCTAAAATCTCAGTTGTCTGTGGATGTCTAGGGGATCAGAATCCTATCAGCCACGGGGTGAGGTGCAGGGATTGCCACTGTGGGTATATTTGAGTCCCCTTGTACTATCTGAGCAGGTCCACTGAGGGAGGTAACTTGTGGTGATTGCCCTTGGACACATTAAAGAGAAGGGGGAACCAGGGCTGTCTTGGGCAATAGGGGGTCACCAGAAAGATTTTTGCTGAGTCCTGCTGAATTTTCAGCAGCACTTTTTGTATTAAGGGGAAGGATGGGAATGCATACAGAAATTTCCCCTTCCAGGTCAGAGAAGGCATCTGTTGCCAGTGCCTTGGGGTCATGTGTCCTGGTGCAGTACCCAGGAAGTTGTCTGTTTATGGAGGCGAACAGGTCTATTTGTGGTATACCCCACCTGTGGACCAGATTTAGGAAGACATCTCTTTGAAGCATCCAATCGTGACTGTCTGAAATGGTTCTGCTTAGAAGATCTGCCTGGGAGTTGTGTTGGGACAGTATGTAGGCTGCCTGTAGGGTAATTGTGTTAGGTGGACAGTTCCCAAACCTGCAGTGCTAGTCTGCAGAAGATATGACTTCATCCCTCCTTGTCTGTTGAGATACCCCAGAACTGTTGCACTGTCCATGAATATCTTGAGAGGGCCCCACTCTAGACAGGGTAGGAAGGCTTGTAGAGCAAGGAAGATCGCTATCATTTCTCTGATGTTTATGTGGTCTAGTTTGTGTAAATCTGTCCACAAACCTTGCACTTTTCTCTGCCCTAGAGTTGCTTCCCATCCCAGATCTGAGGCATTTGTGTGCACTGTCTGGGAGGGATTGCGAGCTTGTAGGGGGGAGCCTGGGTTCTGGGCCACCTGAGCTACCCACCATCTCAATTCCTGTTTTAAACAGGGGAGGAGGAGGAGGACCCTGAACTCTAGAGACTGGGAGTGACGAGTCCACACTGATCTTAGATACCACTGTAGTTTCCTCATGTGCATTCTTGTTAGGGGCAACATGGGATGGTGGCTGCCATGTAACCCAGAAGTCTCAGAAATTGTCTTGCTGTCAGCAATGAGGATTGAAGGGCAGTGAGTAGGTGGCGTGTCAGGGCACCACCTTTTCTGGTGGTAGGAAGGCCTTCATAAGATCTGACCGGATTCTGCACCCCAGGAAGGCCATGTCCTGTGCTGGCTTCAGATGGATTTTGGCAAGTTTATTAAAATCTAGGGACTGCAGGAGGAGCATAAGGGTCCAGGTGTGAAGACGTGAGAGTCTTCTTGTCTCTGCCTATATTAGCAGGGGAATATCTGAATCCTCTTTGTCCTGCAGTAGCGAAGACTGGAGCCAGACATTTTGTAAATACTCTGGGAGTAGTAGAAATCCCAAAGGGCAAGGCACAGAACTGAAAATGGGATAAGCCTGCCAGAAATCGGAGGAATTTCAGGAAGTGGGTTTTATGAGTATGTGAAGGTAGGCATCCTTTTATGCCCAGGGTTGCCATGAATCCCTGAGGAAACAGAAGGGGGAACAGGTAGGGAGAGTGAGCATCTTGAAGGTAGGAACTTTAAGAAGGGTTGAGGCACCTAAAGGTCTAGAACAGACCTCCATGGTCCTTCCTTTCTGGTAACCAAAAGATTCTGGAGAATAATCCTTTTCTTTTTGATTCTGAAGGTACTGGTTCTATAGTGCCTTGTATTAGAAGGGTTTGCAGAACATGTTGAAGGAGGGGTAATTGGTGGGTGACTGGGGTTATCCCTAGCCTTGATGGTGGGGTGATCCAGGACAAAGTAACCATTTTGTATGATGGACAGAAACCACTTGTCTGCGGTAATGACACACCATGCAGGGAGACCGAGAGAGACTGGTAGAGAGGGAAAGGGATGATGAAGGGGGTTGAAAGCTTGGCAGGCAGTCAGACACTACCTGCCCTGTCTGGAAAGGAAGGCCTTTGGCTAGAGGAAAGAGAAGCTCTAGCTGGAGGGGGTTGTCTTCTAGGGGGTCTTCTAGACCTTGGGGCTGTAGGTCTAGAGGCCTTCCTGATAAACTGGGTCTTAGCCGGGTAGTTCCTCTGGAACTTAGGAATGGGTGTTTTAGATCCTGTAATTATTTTCCTTTTTTGTTGTACGGATTTAAACAGGTCTACCACTTTTTCACCAAACAAGGCAGAGTGATCCAAAGATGCATTGATAAGTTTGGCCCTGAAGTCATTAAGGAGAGGCTGAAGACGTAGCCACGAGTATCTTCTTAGTGCAGAGGCTGATGCAGCTGACCTAGCTAAGACTTCAGCTGCATCATAACTGCATCTTAATGAATGTCTATTCACCTGGGAGGTGAGGGCTAGCAGGAGGTCAAGGAAGCCTTGGCTGCAGAATCAGGAATGTCAGCTAATTCCTTAGTAGCCTTGTCCAACAGTGCTAAGGAATATTTGGTCATGAGTTTGGTAGTTAGTAGCTCTGAATGACAGGGTAGCAGATGTGTAAATTTTCTTTCCTAACCTCTCTATGGTTTTGCTGTGCTTGTCAGCTGGGAGGATGGTAGTGGAATCATGGAGTGAACAGTCTCTGAAGAGGAAATATCCTCAGGAGGAGAAGCTGAAGGAGTGGAATCATCCACATCAGAATCAGAATAAGCAGGAAACTCTTGCAAGTCTTCCACAGAAGACTCTGAAGCCTGTGAACACTGTTCAAAACTATCAAACTCCTGTTCCACCCTAGGCCTCTTATCAGGTGGGGGCATAGAACCTCTAATCAGAGTAATCAAATCTTCAGCCATTTTAAGCATATGTTTCTTAGGCACAGAGCCCGAAATGCTAGGAGAAGCCCCTACAGAAGCTGAACTTGGCCTTCCTCTAAAAGAAGCCCTAGAAACAGAAGGAGAGGCCCTAACTACCTTGGGAAGAGAGGGAAGAACAGTTACCTGAGAAGCCCCCTCAGCCTGGCCTACTTCCTGAGAGGAGGCACATCCTGTAACAGTAAAGTATCTGCCTGAGACTCCATAGAGACTCCTGGCAAAACCTCTGCTCCCCTGAGCCTTCTAAAGAACCGGCGTCCGGGACTGCGGTTCCTCACCCCTAGACTTCACTGTTTTGTCCTTGCGCTTCTTAGAAGAAGCAGGCGTCGGAGCATCCGGCGGCATGAGTATAATTACAGCGCTTCCCAAACACTAACCTAGCACAATCAAGCCTCCTCTTAATAGTGCGCTTATTAAATCTAGCACAAGGCGGCAACCAACAGCGTCGTGCTCAGGCCCTAAACAAGGTATACACAATGTATGATAATCCCTATGCGGTATCTGCTTCCCACAAAATACAGTTATTCACTTTTCTGACATCCGGTAATATACTGAGGCAAGAAAAAACCAAAATGTTCCCCAGCGGGTTACTTAGCCAACTCTGTACTCGGTCTGAAACTCGGTTTGGAGGAAAATCTCAAACGCCAACCTGCACTCGCCAAAATTGCTTCTGCATCGGACCATGCGGCAAAAGACTGAGGAAATGGCGTCGGTCATGCGCATTAGTACCCTGACGTACTGGCGTCAGTCTAAGGCGCCATGACCGACGTCAGCCTTATACTCTGGTATTCGGGCCGACTGGGACGCGGACTATACCCAATAGTCAGGACTGCAGCAAGGGAAGACGAAGAACATCCTGACTTTTGCTCTTTGGACATGTCTGTCAAGAAATAAGGCAGTGTCTAATACCAAAAAACTTAGCGCCAAACTGCAGAGCGCGAGAAAACAATGGCACGAGCTCTCCAGAGAGAGATTTACCTCACAAGAGAAACACAGTAAGCACACAACAACAACAACAACGGGCAAAGGCCCTCTAACTTAAACGGGCTTTGCCCGGAGAAAAAAAATTACACAAACTTCAATAAGTACGGCAAAGGCCCTCTAACTTAAACGGGCCTTGCCCGACAGCGATATAGAAGTATCAAGTCAATCACTCACACACAAAATTTCACAGAAATACACAATATACACAAAATACACAAAATAGCCGTTAAAACAGCGGTTGTATTAAATGCAGAGAAGAAACCCCAAGGTCAAAGACCAGTAAAAGGTAAAAAAGAGACCACTTAGCTCCAGCCAAGTCGAGACCACGTCCAGCTTGTAAAGCAGCAAACGAGATCTGGGGAAGCAGGTGTGGTGCATCCTGGGATAGAGGGTAGCCCAGCCAATAAGAGACTTCGTTCTAGTGTACTAGTTGGCCGAGTCGGAGCCGATGGATTGGCTCAGAGCCCATCAGTTATGAATGTAGGCGAGATAGGATCCCATTACATCTATGGTTATGGTAAGATTTTACACAACTTTCCTATGTCCTTCTATTCCAATGTTGCAGTACTCTACATATGGGTGACTGCCAAAGCTCACTGAAAACTGGGAGGTGGCCTAGATGATGTTTCCAGGAACCCATGAAGGATAGCCATGGCAAATCCTGCTCAGGCTCTGGAGATGTGGCCCAGTTTGTAGTGTTTGGTGAAGGAGTGCACTGAGGACCAAGTAGCTGCCTCAACTACAGTGTTAAGTGTCTAGCCCCTTAAAAAAGGACACACGAGGCTATGGGTCTGGTGGAGTGGGCTTCAACATTGCCCTGCAAGGTCTTTCCATGGTGTAAGTAACAGAAGAAAATGGCCCTGGAGATCCAGGATGAAATGGTTCTCCAGGGCTCTGTGGTGGAAGGAGACAAACAGGTGGTCAGATTTTCTAAAAGGTTTGGTTTTTTGAAGCTAAAATCTCAGTTGTCTGTGGATGTCTAGGGGATCAGAATCCTATCAGCCACGGGGTGAGGTGCAGGGATTGCCACTGTGGGTATATTTGAGTCCCCTTGTACTGTCTGAGCAGGTCCACTGAGGGAGGTAACTTGTGGTGATTGCCCTTGGACACATTAAAGAGAAGGGGGAACCAGGGCTGTCTTGGGCAATAGGGGGTCACCAGAAAGATTTTTGCTGAGTCCTGCTGAATTTTCAGCAGCACTTTTTGTATTAAGGGAAGGATGGGAATGCATACAGAAATTTCCCCTTCCAGGTCAGAGAAGGCATCTGTTGCCAGTGCCTTGGGGTCATGTGTCCTGGTGCAGTACCCAGGAAGTTGTCTGTTTATGGAGGCGAACAGGTCTATTTGTGGTATACCCCACCTGTGGACCAGATTTAGGAAGACATCTCTTTGAAGCATCCAATCGTGACTGTCTGAAATGGTTCTGCTTAGAAGATCTGCCTGGGAGTTGTGTTGGGACAGTATGTAGGCTGCCTGTAGGGTAATTGTGTTAGGTGGACAGTTCCCAAACCTGCAGTGCTAGTCTGCAGAAGATATGACTTCATCCCTCCTTGTCTGTTGAGATACCCCAGAACTGTTGCACTGTCCATGAATATCTTGAGAGGGCCCCACTCTAGACAGGGTAGGAAGGCTTGTAGAGCAAGGAAGATCGCTATCATTTCTCTGATGTTTATGTGGTCTAGTTTGTGTCAATCTGTCCACAAACCTTGCACTTTTCTCTGCCCTAGAGTTGCTTCCCATCCCAGATCTGAGGCATTTGTGTGCACTGTCTGGGAGGGATTGCGAGCTTGTAGGGGGGAGGCTGGGTTCTGGGCCACCTGAGCTACCCACCATCTCAATTCCTGTTTTAAACAGGGGAGGAGGAGGAGGACCCTGAACTCTAGAGACTGGGAGTGACGAGTCCACACTGATCTTAGATACCACTGTAGTTTCCTCATGTGCATTCATGTTAGGGGCAACATGGGGATGGTGGCTGCCATGTAACCCAGAAGTCTCAGAAATTGTCTTGCTGTCAGCAATGAGGATTGAAGGGCAGTGAGTAGGTGGCGTGTCAGGGCACCATCTTTTCTGGTGGTAGGAAGGCCTTCATAAGATCTGACCGGATTCTGCACCCCAGGAAGGCCATGTCCTGTGCTGGCTTCAGATGGGATTTTGGCAAGTTTATTAAAAATCCTAGGGACTGCAGGAGGAGCATAAGGGTCCAGGTGTGAAGACGTAGAGTCTTCTTGTCTTCTGCCTATATTAGCAGGGGAATATCTGAATCCTCTTTGTCCTGCAGTAAGCGAAGACTGGAGCCAGACATTTTGTAAATACTCTGGGAGTAGTAGAAATCCCAAAGGGCAAGGCACAGAACTGAAAATGGGATAAGCCTGCCAGAAATCGGAGGAATTTCCAGGAAGTGGGTTTTATGAGTATGTGAAGGTAGGCATCCTTTATGCCCAGGGTTGCCATGAATCCCTGAGGAAACAGAAGGGGGGAACGGGTAGGGAGAGTGAGCATCTTGAAGGTAGGAACTTTTAAGAAGGGGTTGAGGCACGAAAGGTCTAGAACAGACCTCCATGGTCCTTCCTTTCTGGTAACCAAAAGATTCTGGAGAATAATCCTTTTCTTTTTGATTCTGAAGGTACTGGTTCTATAGTGCCTTGTATTAGAAGGGTTTGCAGAACATGTTGAAGGAGGGGTAATTGGTGGGTGACTGGGGTTATCCCTAGCCTTGATGGTGGGGTGATCCAGGACAAAGTAACCATTTTGTATGATGGACAGAAACCACTTGTCTGCGGTAATGACACACCATGCAGGGAGACCGAGAGAGACTGGTAGAGAGGGAAAGGGATGATGAAGGGGGTTGAAAGCTTGGCAGGCAGTCAGACACTACCTGCCCTGTCTGGAAAGGAAGGCCTTTGGCTAGAGGAAAGAGAAGCTCTAGCTGGAGGGGGTTGTCTTCTAGGGGGTCTTCTAGACCTTGGGGCTGTAGGTCTAGAGGCCTTCCTGATAAACTGGGTCTTAGCCGGGTAGTTCCTCTGGAACTTAGGAATGGGTGTTTTAGATCCTGTAATTATTTTCCTTTTTTGTTGTACGGATTTAAACAGGTCTACCACTTTTTCACCAAACAAGGCAGAGTGATCCAAAGATGCATTGATAAGTTTGGCCCTGAAGTCATTAAGGAGAGGCTGAAGACGTAGCCACGAGTATCTTCTTAGTGCAGAGGCTGATGCAGCTGACCTAGCTAAGACTTCAGCTGCATCATAACTGCATCTTAATGAATGTCTATTCACCTGGGAGGTGAGGGCTAGCAGGGAGGTCAAGGAAGCCTTGGCTGCAGAATCAGGAATGTCAGCTAATTCCTTAGTAGCCTTGTCCAACAGTGCTAAGGAATATTTGGTCATGAGTTTGGTAGTTAGTAGCTCTGAATGACAGGGTAGCAGATGTGTAAATTTTCTTTCCTAACCTCTCTATGGTTTTGCTGTGCTTGTCAGCTGGGAGGATGGTAGTGGAAGGAAGAAGCTTGGAAGCTCTCTCAGTAGAGATGGAGACAGTGGCTGGATCAGCAGGAGGGCACTTAATTAAATGTTTTTTTGTCTCAGGGACGTTGTAGTCTCTTATCTGCTCTCTTGTGCAGCTGGGGGTTGGGAGTCCAGGTTGATGGAAGCAGAACCAAAAGCATCCAGGAAGGCTGGCTGAATAGGAGGGACAGCAGACAGACTGGGTGAGTCCATTTGTATCTGGTCATAAAACCTCTTTTGTACTTCAGTCATATCCGAGGAATCCCACTTAAAGTGGTCTTTCATCTTATTGATAAATTTCCCCAAAGGTTAAATCCTCTACAGGAGAGTCAGGTTCAATAGAGCCTTCCTCTGGAGATCCATATCCCAGGGGGGAAGAGATTTGAGAGGAGTAAGAGAGGGAATCCTCTGAGGAATCAGACAGTTCCTCCTCCTCCTCCTCCTCCAGTAGTAGTTCTACCCTCCTTTCAGGAATGAGATGTCTAGGACTTATGAGGGGAGGAGCAGTGTTAGGGATTTCTAAGGCAGCAGGCCTAAGGGCCATGAAGGCATTAAACAAACTCTGGCTGAAGGCCTGCCAATCAGGCATGCTTTCACACACAGGAGATGCATGCTTTGTTTTCTGTTTTTTCTATAGAAGCCTCGCAGACTTCCGAATGGTAGAAGGCCTTGGGTCAGGCGTAGGGATGGCAGTAGTGGAATACGAGGAGCCCAGAGTGAATGCTGGTTCCCCCCTGGCGTCTAAAGTAGACGCTGGTGTAGCCTGTATGGGCGTGTCATCCACTTGAGATTGTGTGGCTTCCTCATAGGTACCCGCTTTATCCATATTGGCGGTAGCCAAATCCTCGGCCAGGTTGATGTTGGCCACAGAATGAGGAATGGCTGGAAGAGGCGCAGCAGAAGTAGTAGACCACAAGGTCTTGGACGGTTCAGATGCAGCTTCCATCCCTAACGCTGTTTTAAATGTTGATTCTCTAATTACAAGTGGAAAGCCTGTAAGTGGCTACATAAGGTCTTAGGGAAAAATGATTTACAAATCACACAGTTCTCGTGGTCGTGTTCCCAACCTAAACAAGAGAGACACTGATCGCGGTTATCTTTGTGGGGAATCTGACGACCATACTTACACTTGCCCTTTCCGGATGACATTAACAGACTATAAGAATTAACAGTAGGACTGAAAGGATCCCCAAAGGGGTACTTAACTGAATTGTTCTTGATCCATCAGCGACAAACAGGAGCACCTGGCGTACGACTGGCAGCTGAAAAGTTCTGAGGGCTGGTGCGTGCAGACGTCACTTTTATGGCTCACGTACCAGCCGTCATGTCAGACCGACGCACCTACAGCGGCTGAAAAATCTTTGCAAACCTGGCCTAATGAACTGGAGAGCAGAAGAGTAAACCCATATGTAGAATACTGCAAAAGTGGAATAGAAGGACATCACTTTATACTGAAAATTAACACATGATGATATGGCAGTAAAACCAGTATGCAAATAAAAGTAGCAGTTTCTCTCTACACTTCAGTTACTCCTGACTACCCGTAATGCTTGTATGTAAATCAATGCTCAATACTGGGCATGACATCCTTGCTCAGTACTTGCCATAACACCATTTAACAGGTGTGGTTTATACAGAAAAAAACAAGTATACAGTGAAACTACATAGAAAACATACTATAATTGTTATTTTTGGCAAAATCACTTGCAACTTTATCATGAGGAATACAACAGAAAGTAAAATTAATTGCAAAGCAAGGGCACTTGCAAACATGAACAACACATTAACGTGAAGCTCAGAAACAGCCATAGCTGTTAATGTGAGTTGTTTGTATACACAACAGTAGATGAGCTCTGTACATTGAGTATCATTCATCAACTTCATAGCATAACTACAGAAAGCTTTGTAGTTTCCTTTGGTATCCATAGTGAGGTTCATGCTGAGGTGTGGGGATGGGAAATTCTTACACCATTAAGTATTTTCCTTCTTTGTTATACAGTTAGTAATACGGTCAAAAAAGAGGTTTATTTCTGTACTTTACCAGTATATTTTGGGAAGACATGTACAGACTTTTCTATGCAGCTGTTTAGATGCAGGTAAAAAATGAATGTGAATGTGGCAGCCCTCTAAGAGGGGTCTAATGGGAGGAGACTGCTGGGAATTTTTGTGCAAACAGTCTACAAGTTGAAGTAGGTTTACCCTGGAGAAGACCCTAAGCATGGCCTTATGTGGTGGATGGGTGGTTCCATTAAGTCTGACAGGGAAGGTAACTATTTATGGTCAGATTTAACCTGGAATGAGAAGACACATGGTTGGGTTCAAGTGGAGGTTGATAAGGAGCAGGTTAACAGTATTAGAAGTCTAGTGGGTCATTTTATAAATTAATGCAATGCATTAGTATTAAAGTCCAAGAAATACTGGTTATATCAATTTTGAGAGGTGTAAATGTGCTAGTCAATAATTCAGCACTTCAAAGTCCCCAAGCAAGAAGGTATTTGTTTTGATATTTAAACCTTCAATGACTTAAGTTAATTCCTCAATATGTGCCAACATTCTTGGCCAGCATAACGAGCTCTTTCTTTACATTTCATAGTTTTTGAAGTCACTTGTGTGTTCTTGCCAATATTTATTTCCTCAACTAGACACTTTCTGCATTAATCAGACTTTCAACTTGCTAATTTCATTACTAAACAAAAATTAAAAATGATCTTCCAATAGATTTAGCCAACCTTCCACTGCCATATCTCAAAGCATTCCTACCTCCAAATCACTAAAGTATGCTTTTCAAACTCCCAAGCCTTTCTTCAGTCACAAATTACAAAAGATTGACCAGTTCACAGCTTCCTAAGCAAATCCTTATGTTGCTCTGGCTGTTAAAAAAAAAAAAAAAAAAAAAAAAAGTGGCATACCTATCATATGCATTACCTTTCTCGTTTTACACTATTTACACTTCACAACCCAATCATTCTAATACAATCTGCAATACTTAATTCTTGTTTCTACTAGCAGTATTCTTAACAGAAGGGTTGTATCTCACTGATGTCTAGCTGGGTTACCACAGCTTTATCTTCCTAGAACTTGCATCCGGATGACAACCTCAGCTTGTTGGTGTAAGGGTATAAAGTTGGGTGCACATATGAGTTTTCCAGACCATCTCCAAGCAATCAGTGGCCTGAAGAAAACTAAGGAATGAGACTGGTCAGCTAGAAGGGGCTTAGTTTGAAAAGGGTAATTCACGGTTAGAAAGGCTGTAAAATCCTGTGATAATAAGTGTGTGTGTCTGACAGTAAGACGCAGTATTTTTCTAACAGGAAAAGAGAGGAAGAGAAGGGAAATAAGATGGGAGGGAAGGAATTCTGCACTAGTGATAAGTAGGACATCAACTGTTAAGGTAAGTTGTTACACAACTGCAATATGCCTTGACTGAGTCGCTATGGCAGTATTCTTAAAGGATAGGTGATTCCCACAACTGTTGAGAGAAGGGTGGCAGGCTTTATGGAGAAAACAGTCCCCAGGAAGCCAGACAATAATTCAGGCAAACACGGCCCTGGACCTGGAGAAGGTGTCTTGCTTGTAGTGTTTTGTGAAGGTGTGAACAGATGACCAGGTAAGTGCTTGTAAAATTTACTCGAACACCAACAATCAACACATTGCTAAGCCTGCAGTCATTACGTTCAACGCAGGCACTAATGAAACTCTGCCACAAGTGCCATCTCTCAAACTTTTTCACTTGAGAGTTTTGTCTCTGTACAACAGCCTCTGGTTCAACCCAGACACTGCTGAAGCTCTGGCACAATGGCCAACTCCACAAACAGAACATGCTGAGAGTCATATACAGTAAGTATATTTATTTAAACAAACATCAATCAAAAACAGTAGACAGGTTAAGCTCTTAAGGAAACGGAAGGGCCCTTGAATTTGAAATTAAGAACTTACAAGTTGAGATTAATGATGTATTGTTATGAACAGGCTTAATTAAAAAAATTACTAACAAGTTGTAAGAAATGTAATGAGATTAAAACAAGGAAAGTCAAAAAGCTTCTTAGGGATCGTATGGCCTTTGAAAAAGAGGCCTACAACCACCAAAGGAAAATGAAAATAAAAATAAGATACCACAGACTCAAACTACTTAGTATGACAGTGCATATAATTCTGATCACATTTATATGGATGATATTGGAACACAAAAGAATCCTAATGAACTTTTTTTTTTTTTTTTATAACAACCCAATTACTTAGGGAGTCAGGGTCCCCCCATGCCACTTACCAAGGTTGCAAATGAGAACACAAAGAGGGACAGGACATTTTACTATCAGCAGGGGCAATACAAAAGACACAATTTGACCAGAGAAGGAGAGGAAAGAGGAAGAGAAGAACCTCCTCCAAGGACTAATCTGTTATGATTTTCAGAATGGCAGTTCTAATGCTGACTAGAAAGTTTTTAATTATAGTAACATTCAAAAATATTCATGTTTGAAGGACGCATTTAGAACAGGTTTTACCTTTGTACCTCCTACTAAATATAAAATGGTCGGTAATACTACTGAAATAAAATTGCTTGCTAGAAAAAAATAAAAAGTTATGTACTCACCATAACTATGCATCTGTGTTGTCCATTTTCATTATTCCTCAATGAATGGGACTCGGATCTGACCCTCGGATACAACTCAACCACTTATTTCTAGATTCTTGGATCTGACTCTCAAGCTCCTCCCTTTATTCATAATGCCTCTGACCACTGCAATACCTCAGATCTAGTTGGCTGATACTCTGACTATCAGAGTATAAATTATAACAATGATAATGATAAGTACAGGCAGCAGAGTACTAGAATAGGGGCTCAAAGAGGAACTGTGGTTCCTAACAAAAAACTTTGTCAGGTCACTCCCAAAGACATGGATAAGGGAAAGGAGGGGGAGAAGTTGAAGAATGGAAAACACAGATGCATAGTTATGGGGAGTACATAACTTTTACATCTGACATTGTCATTTTTATTTGTTCAACAAATGGGACAGTCTTTTCAGCTATGTTAACCTTGGGTAGCACTCATGGAAGGATGTTCTGGAGAACAGCAGAAACGAATGCAGCCCTACTTCTGGATATGAGATCCAACTTTTAATAAGGAATAAAAATAAGTGTCAGCTGCATAAATATCATCTATAGAAGTTCTGGCCCAAAATGCAGCTGAGGTAGCCATCGACCTAATTGAGTGTGCTTTTGGATGCTTTGGCAGGGTTAAAACTCTAAAAGAATAAGCATAAGAAATACAATCTGCTACCTATTTGGCTAGGGTAGTTTTTGATGCTGGTTTTCCCAAATTGTTATTGGAAAAGGACACAAATAATTGGTCAGATTATCTAAATTCTTTCCTTCTATGAAGATAAAAATGAAGTTGCCTATGTAAATCTAAAAGGTGAAGCATGTATTCCCCTTTGTTGTCAAATTTAGGAAAGAAAACTGGCAAATTGATCACTTGACTGATGTTTCTTTCAGAGGTAATTTTGAGTAAAAAGGAAAGATTAATAATACATAGGATAACTCTATCTTTGTGGAAAATCAGATACGGCAGTTTGGAAGAGAGTGCTTGGAGTTCAGAAAAACATCTTGCAGAAGTCATAGCCACAAGCAAAACTGTTTTCCAGGAAAGAAACTTGAGCTCTGACTTAGCGGAGGGTTCAAAGGTAGACCATATTAAACTTGGCAAAACAATAATGAGATCCCAAGAGGAGTGGAAAAGGTACCTTTAAGGAACGGTTTACATAATTTGGATGAAGCTAATGGGGAGGCATTATCTCTGATGCGATACATATTGACGGCTGCCAGCTGGACTTTAATGGTGGAGAAACTAGCACCACTTTGAAAAACTGAATCAAGAAAATCTAGAACAGCAGGAATTGACAGTTAAAGGATCCAACTTTCTCTGCTGTGCCCAAAAATAAAATCTTCTCCATTTACTCTTGTAAATCTTTCTCGTAGAACATTTCTGGGATGAAAACAAAACTTGGTGAATATGAGAGGAAAGCCTGTACTTTCTAGACATCATAGGAAATGGAAAAACCACGCGGTCAATCTGATGCCTGCAACATCCGCTAGAGTCATTCCTGACAGATGTGATAGGAGGTCTAGACTGGGGTCCAGTGTCCAAGAGAGACATTGCAGGTGCAACCACAGGAAGGGGAACCACACTTGCTGAGGCCAGAAGGGGGCAATGTGGATTACATTGCTCTACAACCAGCGTGTTTTCTGAAAAAATTTGGGGATTAGAGGTAGGGGAGGATAAGCATATAGAAGACCAGGGGGGGGGGGGCAAGCATGGACTAAAGCAACTCTCGGTGACGGTCACCGAGAGGGAATTAGGGCTAAGAACCTGCTGCATTTGTTGTTGAAGGAAGATGCAAATGGCTCACAGTAAGTTTGACCCCATTTGTGGAAGATCATATTTTTTCCACTGACTGACAAAGACCACTGTGAGGCATTAGGATAGTCCTGTTGAGCTTGTCGGGTAGAACATTAGATTTCCCTGGTACGTACGGTGCTACAAGAAAGTGTTTGGGGAAAGACTGCCAGACTCTCATTGCTTCTCGGCAAGGGGGTAAGATCTGTTTCTCCCGTGTTTGTTGGATACCAAACTACTGACATTGTCCTTCTGGATAGCAACTGTGCCAAGTGGAAGAGAGCTCTGAAAGACCAGTAATGCTAAAAGGACCACTCATCTCCTAGACGTTCACATGCAATTTGGTCTCTTCTGGGGACCATGGGCCTTTAACAGTCCGTCCCAAGAAATCCCCTCCACCCCAATCGAGAGGCATCCATCATCAATGTGGCGTTTGGGGCAGGAAGGATAAAGGGATGTCCTTGACAAATCTCATCAGACTGAATAAACCACAGTAGGGAGTCCTTGCAGACTCGACAGTTTTATATAATGTTGCACAGGTTGTCAAAGAGTGGACCATTTTACTGCTAGAGTCCACTAAAGGATTTGCATGTGAAGACGAACAGTAGGTATTAAGGTAATCGCTGCAGCCATCAATTCCAGGGTTTTGAGAATCATTTTTGTATGGGGGGGGATGGTAAAGAATCTAACATGTAATCTCAAGATAAGAATTCTGTTTTGTAGTAAAATAGCAAGACGATTGACTTATCTAGATGAGTCCCTATAAACTCCAACACTTGAACTTGATCTGGGCATCTTGGAGCAATGTAGAAATTGCCTCATGTACACAGACAACCCTCTCCTCCTACCACCCAACACTACAACCTGTGACAGATGCACTTATCTAGCCAAACTGGATGTAAAGCTCTCTACAACTAAGACTGAACTTAGACAGTCAAGAGGAGAAGGTAAACACTTGCACCACACCACACTCATCACATAGTCTCACTAAATCTACACCACCAAAATCCACACACAGAAACACAAAGACAGTCGCGGAGGCTCTCAATAATAATATGCTCAAGCAACAGAGACCTCCAAAGCAGAAATGCAAGCAACCTCCACCAACACAACCCAAATGACACATAGCCCTCAGACTTAATGTGCCACTCAACCACAGCCAATAAGGCAAAACAACGTACCCAACACACTAGTCATAGGTGACTCTATAGTCAGGCACACTGATGTCCCACTCACCAGGCTAAACAAGGAGAAGGTTACTGTCAGCTGACTGTCGGGTGCCAGTATCCGACACAAAACCCACACACTCAGGTCACTCCAGAACAAGTACAAATATGACTCTGTCATTGTCCATGTTGGTGTGAATGACCTGAGACGTACCTCCCTGGACTACATGAAGAGAGACACGGAAGAGCTCTCCGATCTTGTAGCCCAGGCAGGTATGACCCTAGCCCTGAGTAGCATTCTGCCATCACCCAGAATGATGCCGCAGTACAAGGATAAAATGATTGACCAACAACTGGCTAAGCTTCTGGTGTCATTCTAAAGGGATCCAGTATCTATCTGCCTGGGATGACATGGTCGACAGACCACGATGCTTTCAAGAGATGGCCTGCACCTGTCACCCCTTGTGATTCCAGATACTGGCTAAGGTTCTTGCCGCCCCTATAGTGCCTTTTTTAGGCAAGGTTCAAATGACAAATTCACCACCGTAACAGGAACAGGCAAGCAAAAACTGAGGGTGATGCTAGTCAATGCTAGAAGTCTAAACCTTAAAATGCACTCACTCGAGGCACTCCTTAAAATGGAGAACATGGATACCTGTGCAGTGACTGAAACCTGGTTCAAGGCTCCAGAGAGCACCCCTGCACTACCAGGCTACAACTCATACCACATTTTTCGGCCATGTAACCTGGACCAGAACACCAAAGGCAGAGGTGTGTCCATATTCATTAAGGATATCCACACCTCCAGGCCAGTTGCTCAGCATAATGCAGCCGAGGTTATCCAAGTGCAACTAACTCTGGGCAAAACTGCAATCCAAATGGTAGCTTGCTACAGATCCCCCACCATGCCGCAAGATTCCCACTCCTCTTTTCTTGATGTAATGGAAAATATTAGGGTTCAACCAAACACCCTAATAATGGGCGATTTCAACTACCTCACCATTAACTGTGAAAACTACTCATGTACCACCTCCTTCGCTTAACGCTTTCTGGAATTCACAAACTCCAATGTCCTGGATCAACATATCCACACTCCCACCAGGGGCAACAATATCCTAGATCTAGTCATTACCAACATGAGTAACCGGTGCTCCACACCTGATGTCAACGCCTTATTGGTCCGATCAGACCATGAGCTAATTACCCTAGATATCCACATCCTGCCCCCCCCCATTAAGGAAACCATGGTAAAAAATTTCTCCAAAGCCAACTTCATGCTTCTTAAGACAGAAGTGGTGAACTTCAGGACACCCATGCAGATAGACAATACAGTTATGACTACTGAATCCTACACAAGTACACTTTATACGCACTTACACAAGTGCATGGATCGTGCTATCCCAAACAGAACCAAGACGCTATCTTCCAAAAAAAGGAAGCCAATCTGGTGATCCCCTGCCAAACAAACTGTACAACAAAAGGAAGAAACTGTTGCAAAAGAGAGTAAAATCCCATGAGTGGGGGAGCTCCCTGGTCAGCCTCAGTAAGAAGCTTAAGATCCCTGATAAAATCCTCCAAAGCTAGTTACGAAAACAAAAATCGCCACTGATTCTAAAGACGACCACAAAGCATTATAGAGCTATGTCAAGAGTCTCAAAGGCAACACTCAGATCTGCTCTGAGTTACAGCACAATGGCACTAAATATACAGACCCAACTGATATTGCCAACATCCTGGCAGATAGGTTTCAGTGCTAACTTTACCCCCCTTTCAGTGCTAACTTTACCCCCCTCTCACCCCTTAAAGTGTCCATCTCTATACAGGAAGAATGCAAAGTTCCTGTAATCACGGTTGCACAGGTAAAAACCACACTCTCCAAAGCCAAGAACACAGCATCCATGGAACCAGACAACATCCCAGGCTGCATTCTACACGAACTACAGAACGAACTGGCACCCCACCCAAGTACCATGTTCAGTCATAGCCTCACCTCAGGCTTTGTGCCTGCTGAATGGCGCACAGCGACAGTTATCCCACTCCACAAGGGGGGAGCCACTACGGACCCCGGGAACTACCGCCCCATTAGCCTGACGAGCCTGGTCTGCAAGGCCATTGAACGTATCATCACGGAACTTATAAACAAAGAAATTGGTAATCTCCAAACCCTGGACCCCACCCAGTTTGGGTTTGTAAAAGGCAGATTATGTCTCCTAAACCTGATAGACTTCTTTAAAGCAGTCACCAAAGCCCCATAGACGAGGGTAAGGTGGTTCACACAGCCTATCTAGATCTCGCCAAGGCTTTCAACACCATCCCCCACTCTGGAATTATAGATAAACTCACTAAACTAGGTATAAATCCCTATGTAACAAGACTGGTTGCCAACTGGCTCACTGACAGAACCCACACTGTGAAAGCAGCAGACTCCAAATCCAACTTAAGACCAGTGAGAGGTGGAGAACCACAGGGGTCAGTTCTTGGTCCTCTCCTGTTTGGTATCTACTTCTCAGAAGGTCTTTGGCTAACTAAGTTCACAGATAACTGCAAAATAGGAGCCATAATCGAAACTCCTAGCGATGTGGAGATCCTACAAAAGGACCTCACTTAGACAGATGTCTGGTGTCACTGCCATGGCCTCAAGCTCAATGCCAAAAAGTGCAGTGTCATCCCCTTTGGTAAAAACTCTGTACCCATGAACTACAACATAGGCGGTAGTATACTTAACACCCAAAGTGTGATAAGAGATCTTGGGACACAGGTGGACAGTAGTCTCTCCTTTGATAATCACATTGCTACAGTAGTCAGGAAATCCTTCTACGTGGCACGCCATCACAAAACGTTTCTCATCCAGAAAAAAAGAGGTCATTGTTCCCCTCTACTCGTGACTCAGACCCATTATAGAGTACAACGCCCCTTTTGGTATGTACCTCACAAAACATCTACAACAACTGGAAAGGCCACAGAAATACCTCACAAAGAGCATTACCAGCCTCAAACAGATGCACTACGCAGACCGCCTCAAAAAACTTCAGCTTTACTCCGTCGCATATCGCCTACTCAGAGGTGATCTCTGCCTAACATACAAAGCTATGTCAAACCCAGAGCTGTTGGACATGCGCCACTTAAAAGAAATCACAATCCCTCCGAGCTACATGCTCTAGGGACCTAAACCTGGTCATCACAATAAACAGAACATGCCGGAGGGCTAGATTCCTGTCCCAGAGACTTCCCATACTCTGGAATAAACTACCTATCTATATTAAACAAAGCTCATTAGCACTCTTCAAGAAAAATCTTGATGACTGGATGGGAAATAGGTAATTCACCCCGGGGATCACATCTATGGCTCTGCTCGACAGTGGCACAGGAAAATAATTTTCTTGGGTGGCAAAAGTTAGGGTACCTTTTTGGCTGGGCTTGTATAGGCTCCAGGGCAGATAGCCTAGTATCTACCTATGAACCTATAAAAGTTTGGATTTTGAAAGATTGAAAGTGATTCCTAGGGATTGGGATAATTGGAGTAAGTAATCCCTGGCTTTTACAAGGAGATGCCTGGTTGCTGTGGTGAGGAGGCAGTCATCTAAATAAACCAACACTGTCACTATCATGTATTTGGTGAACACCCCGAGGCTGTGCTGAGACCGAAGGGCAGGACTCTGAATTGATAATGGCTGGTTCCCAGCCAGAAGCGTAGGTATTTTCAAGAGTATCTGTTCATTTTGATGTGATAGCACGCATCCTGAAGATCTACAGAACACATCCAGTCGTCCTCCTGTAACAGAGGCAGAATTGTTTTAACACTGACCATCCTGAACCTGGAGTTCTTACAAACTGGTTCACTTAACTGAGATCCAGGACAGGTCTCGGGTCCCATTTTCTTTAGCACTAAAAAGAAAAGTACAGTTTTGTACCTACCATAAATGTAGATGTTCGAGTGCTAATACAGCTGCAGTAATCACAGATGGGTTTTCAGCAGTCAGGCGGTCCCTCGGTCGGCCGAATTCCAAAGTCTTGGTCCGGCGTCGGTTGTCGTCGCTTACTCTTCTGACGTCAGTGAGGCCAGAGTATATAAGACACAGCCGACGCCATGTTCTTCAGTCTTTCTTGCCCCAGATGTCAGGTGCCCCCAAAAGGAAGGCAATACATAAATAATGCTTATCTACTTATACAAGCAATGCAATATAAACCAAAATCAGTGGAAGCAAGCAAATAAAACATAGCAGGATAACCCAGTCAGGTAGTATGAAGAGGTTGTTAGGCCCCATGCCTTTACTAAGTAGGGAAGGAGGGAGGGAAACCTGTACTGCAGCTGTATTAGCACTCGAACATCTACATTTATGGTAGGTACAAAACTGTACTATGTTCATTGTGCATACAGCTGCAGTAATCACAGATGGGTAGAGTCCCAAAGCTATGCATAGGGTGGTAGGTACTAGGAGGAACTGGGTTGAGCCAGAATGCCCTGCAAAACAGCAGTGGCAAAGCTTGCTCTTGTTCTGGAATATAAAGGCAGGTGGTAGTGTTTTGTGAAGGTATGTACAGAACTCCAAGTGGCTGCCTCCAAAATTTCTTTGGTAGGAACTCCTCTGAGGAAGGCTGTAGAGGTAGCTGTGGCCCTGGTGGAGTTTGATCTGATACCTGTAGGAACAGATTTCCCATGATAGGAATAACAAAACCGTATGCAGTGGCCAATCCACTTGGAAATAGTCCGTTTTGTAACTGGTTTCCCTTGAGCCCCTACAGCATAGGACACAAAAAGTTGTTCTGATTTCCTGAAGGACTTTGTTCTGTCCAAATAATAATGTAGCTGCCTATAGATGTCTAAAGAGTGTAGCAGCCTTTCCCCTTTGTTTTGAGGATTGGGATAAAAGGTAGGGAGGTGTATGGCTTGATTTAAGGCTACCCTGGATACCACTTTTGGCATAAATGATGGGTTGGTACGAAGGGAAACCCTGTCCTGATGGAAAATGAGGAAGGGCTGCACCGCCATGAGGGCCTGTAGTTCAGAAACCCTACGAGCTGAAGTGATGGGCAGAAGGAAGGCTGTTTTCCAAGACAAATATTGCAAATCCGTTGAGGCAGCTGGTTCAAAAGGAGGCAATGTTAATTTTTCTAGTATGTAATTAAGGTCCCAGGCTGGTATTGGTTGCTTCCTTGGAGGTCTTATATTCTTAGCCCCTCTGAGGAACTGTCGTAAGAGTGGGTGAGAAAATAAAGGGGGATCCGTGTTGAATTCTGCAGAAATGGCTGAGGCATGTATTTTTATGGAGGAGAAGGAAAGTCCACTGTTCAGCAGCTCAGCTAGGTACTGTAATACCTGAGGCAAGTTCAGTTTTCTAGGGTCCTGGCCTCTTTTCTCATTCCAAGAGCAAAACCGCTTCGATTTTGCGGAGTAAGCTTTTCTAGTAGATGGCCTTCTGGCCTCCAAAATGACATCCTGCACCTCCTTGGAGAGTAGGGTCTGTTGTGGTGTTAAGGAATTCTCCATGCAGCGAGATTGAGTGTTTTCAGCTGACTGTGAAGAGTTTTGTGTTTTCAGCTGACTGTGAAGAGTTTTGTAGCTGTGTTGAGTCAGCAGAAGCGGCATTAGAGGCAGGGACCAGGGAGGAGTATGTGTCAGGCTCCTCAGGAGTGGATACCAGTGTTGCCTTGGCCAATCTGGAGCAATCAGTATCATCCTCGGTTTGTCTGTTCTTGCTTTCAAAAGCACCTTGGGCAGAAGAGGCAGAGGTGGGAATGCGTAAACTGTCCATGCTGTCCAACTGAATGAAAGGGCGTCCACGCTCCAGGCCTTTGGATGAAAGGTCCTTGAACAAAACTTTTCCAATTGATGATTCCTGTGGGGGGCAAAAAGATCTATGTCTGGCCTCCCCCACGCTTGGATTATTTCTGTAAACACCTGAGGATGTAACTTCCATTCGTGTGGATCTGTCATATTTCTGCTTAGATTGTCTGCCAGTGTGTTTTCCAATCCTGGCAAGTACTGTGCTTGAAGTTCGATTTGTCTTTCCAGAGCCAAGTTCCAAAGAGTCATGGCTAGTCTGCACAAGGGGTATGAATGTGTTCCTCCTTGTTTGTTTATGTACCACATTACTGTGGTGTTGTCTGTTCTTATCAGTAATTGTCCTGGATGCAGGAAGTCCTTGAAAGCTGTAATTGCATTTATTACTGCTAGCATTTCTTTGATTGATGTGAAGGTGCTTTTCCTTTTGGGACCATCTGCCCTGAATGCACCTGTCCTTCATGTGCGCCCCCCAGGCGTAATCTGAGGCATCTGTGATTATGACTTGTTTTGCTTGAGGCTTGCAGAATGGAAGGCCTGTGTTTACTTGACATGCTTGGGCCCACCATAGAAATTCCTTTTGCAAACATGGAATTATTGGTATAATTGTTTCCAAACTGTGACTGTGTTGATGCTAGTATTTTGAAGTACTGAGATAGTTGCCCCTGTTTTTCTGGCGTAAGATATGCCATCTGGGTGTTTGTGTCCAAGTTGGCACCCAGGAAGGTTATTTTCTGAGATGGTGTTAGCCGTGATTTCTCTTTGTTGATTGTATATCCCAGAGAAAAAGCAGCAACCGTGTCACATATGCCAGATGTTCCAGAAGTATGTGTTTGCTGTCCGCTTGGATCAGGCAGTCGTCCAGATAAGGGTAAATTTGTATCCCTTGAAGTCTGCAGTAGGCAATCACTGATGCCAGGCACTTTGTGAATACTCTGGGCGCAGTAGATAAGCCAAAGGGCAATGCAGAGAATAGATAGTGGGTTGAACCTGCAAGAAATCTGAGGTATCTTCTGCAACTTTGTCTGATCGGGACATGCAGGTATGCCTCCTTGAGGTCCAATGTTACCAGCCAAAACTCCTTGCCCAGCATGGGAAGAAGTTGCTGTAATGTGAGCATCTTGAATTTTGGTACGAGAAGAAATGTGTTTAGGATGGATAAGTCCAAAATGGGTCTCCAGTCGGTTCCTTTCCTTGGTACCAGAAAAAGTCTTGAATAAAAACCTTGACCTTGTTGGTGCATAGGTACCTTTTGAATAGCTCTCATGTTTATGAGCTTTGAAATTTGCAGTTGTGCCTCTGCCCTTTGATTTTGTGGCAGGTTTGGCATGCCTCTCATTTTTGGAAGAGTGTGAAATTGAAATTTGTAGCCTCTGTTTATAACGTCCAGTATCCATTTGTCTGTTGTGACAATATGCCAATTGCTTGCAAATAATGCTAGTTTCCCTCCCAAAGGTGCTGCCAGCTGAGACCTGCTTGGCATGGAAATGAGGGAGTCATTGGGTTTGCTTCCTGTATTGTTGTGCACTGTCTTCACCACCTCTTGGTGCTGGATTTTGCCATTGTCTGCCTCTATATGATCCTTGTGATTGCCCTCTGCCCCTTGTGCGTCTGTATCTACCT
This sequence comes from Protopterus annectens, assembly GCF_019279795.1. Taxonomy (NCBI): domain Eukaryota; kingdom Metazoa; phylum Chordata; order Ceratodontiformes; family Protopteridae; genus Protopterus; species Protopterus annectens. The sequence continues at coordinate 177,799,723 of NC_056748.1, forward strand.
CTTTGGGGCTTGTCAGTGGCTGGAAAGGACCAGTTTTTTGAAGGCCAATTTCTGCTAAAACGTGGTGGTTGGACCTGTAAAAAAGCTTTGACAGTTTGCATAGATTTTGCTTTTTCTTCCATTTTCCGTAGTATCTCCTCAGCATTAGTACCAAATAGTACATCCTTTTGTAAAGGAGCATCTAGAAGTTTAGCTTTCACGTGATCAGGCAAATTTTGTTCCCTAAGCCAGGCATGTCTGCGAATGACTGATCCTGTAGCAGCCGCTCTACTGGAGGCCTCTAGGGCATCATAACCACATTGTAAGGTGTGTTTACCCACTTGCTCCGCACTATGCATCATATCCTGTAACTTTTAAATCTGGTTGTTCAGGTTGAGACATTTTGTTCCTTAATTGTGATAACAGGTACTGTTGATGTTTAATCATATGAAACTGACAGTTTAAGGCCCTCATGGCTAGGGTGGCCGAGGTATATACCTTTTTACCCCACCTTTCTAAAGATCTGGATTCCCTTTCTGCAGGAAGTGGATTCTTGGCAGTGGAGGCCTTCAATCCCTTGGGGCCTTGTGAAATGGTTTCAGGGTCAGCATTATGGCTTTTGAAAAGAAATTGGTGAGAGCTGGGTACTCTGTAATACCTATCAGGTTTGACTGGTGCAGGAGGCAGAGAATCAGGGTTAAGACAAGTAGACATCATCCAGTATGTCCAAAACAGGGGGTATAGCCAGAGGTCTGTGTTGAGGTAACCAAAGAAATTCCCTAAGTCTTTTCTTGGAATCTGAAAAGTCTTGGCCTTCCCAATGGAAGTGTTCCCTCAAGGTGTGCAAGGTTTCCCCAAAGGAAAAATCCTCAGGAGGGGATACCGAAGGAATGGACTGTTCTGCATCCGAATCCTCAAAAGGAGAATAAGCGTGTTCCTCTGCATCAGAATGTTCTGATAAAATGGATCCCTGATCAGAAGAGGGAGAATCTTCCTCCACTCTGGGTCTCTTGTCAGGAGGGGGATAAGAACCTCTGATAAAAAATTAAATCCTCAGCCATTTTTAGCATCTGTTTTTTAGGCATGGGTCCTGAAGATGGGCCCTGTGCAACAGGCCTCGTGGGATGCCTGGCTGCTTTGGATTTAGTAAAGGCCTTAATTGAAAAAGAAGATGAGGGCCTAAATACACCATGGGTGGAGGTGGACCTGTCCACATTAGTAGGCTCTACATTAGCAGGGGCTTCGGTAGTAGTCTGGGAAAGGGCCGAGGACCCAGCGGTCTCGGGTACAGAAGACACCGCCAAAGGAGCGTTGTCGGTAGTCAGGGACTGCAAAGGTGTCTCGCTGAGAACCGGACCACATGTAGCCTGTTTTGGCGTGGTGTCGGCGGGGACCACGGGCCTCGCGTGTCGGTCCTTTTCCTTGTGTTTTTTGGACAAAACGGTAGTCGGAGTGTCCGACGACATTTTATAATCAAAAGCTTTACCAAAGTAGTGTTGGGCGAACTCCGCCCGACGCTTAATAGTGCATTTATTGAAGGTAGCGCAAAAGCGACAGCCCGAGACGTCGTGGTCTGGGCCCAAACAAGGTATGCAGAGGGAATGGAAATCCTTATGCGGTATTTGCTTCCCACAAGAAATACAATTTCTAACTTTTTCTGACATCGGTCTGAGGCAAGAAAAGTTTCCCCAACGGGGTACTTAGCTTTAATGAAGACTTCGGTTTCCAATTTTTTCGTAATTCAGGAGCTGGCCGACCGGCACTTGCGAACTGCTTCTGCTTCGGGCACCAGGCGGCAAAAGACTGAAGAACATGGCGTCGGCTGTGTCTTATATACTCTGGCCTCACTGACGTCAGAAGAGTAAGCGACGACAACCGACGCCGGACCAAGACTTTGGAATTCGGCTGACCGAGGGACCGCCTGACGGCTGAAAACCCATCTGCGATTACTGCAGCTGTATGCACGATGAACATCTGCAGTGACAAAGCCTGCCCTGGATTTAGAGGAGAGAGGCAAAGGATAATGCTTTGTAAAGGTGTGAACAAAGCTCCAAGTAGCAGCCTCTAGAATGTCTGGTTGGTACTCCCCTTACAAAGGCTGTTGAAGTAGCTGCAGCTCTGGTGGAATGAGACCTAATGCCCTTGGGCACAGGTTTACCATGGTGTAAGTAATAAATGGATGCAGTGGCTTATCCACTTTGAAATTGTCTGCTTTGATATAGCCTTGCCTTCTGATCCTGCAGCATATGTCACTAGTAATTGCTCAGTTTTTCTTAGAGCTTTAGTCCTGCTTCAGTAGAATCTTAGCTGTCTGTGTTCGTCCAAGGAATGCAGAATTCTCTCCCCCTTGTTCTGCGGATTTAGATAAAAGGTTGGCAGATGAATTGTTTGGTTAAGAGCCACACTGGAAACCACCTTAGTCATAAAAGTAGGATTTGTCCTCAAAGATACCCTGTCCGGGTAAAATATGATAAAAGGCTCTACAGCCATGAGGGCCTGTAGCTCTGAAACTCTTCTTGCTGAAGTAATTGCTAGTAGCAGAGCTGTTTTCCATGATAAGAACTTTATATCAGCGGTAGCAGCTGGTTCAAATGGAGGCAGGGTGAGCTTTTCCAACACATAATTGAGGTCCCATGCAGGCAATGGTGATCTTCTAGGAGGCCTTAAATTTTTGGCTCCTCTAAGACGCTGCTTTCATAAAGGATGAAAAAAGATTGGTGGCTCTGTATTGTAATGAGCCGAAATGGCAGAGGCATGGATTTTAATTGATGAGAAAGATAGGCCTTTTTCAAGCATCTCAGTTAAGTATTGCAATATCTGAGGAATATTTGGTTCTGCTTTATCAGTTCCTTTTGCTCGATTCCAAGCACAGAATCTCTTCCATTTGTCAGCATAAGATTTTCTAGTACTAGGCCTTCTGGTTTCCAAAATGACTTCCATCACAGTTTTACTGAGAGGAGTTGTTTGTATGATTATATAATCAGCCATGCGGCCAGGTTCAGAGTCTGTAGATGATTGTGCAGGATCTGATTGTTTTGCTGGGACAGTAGTTGTGGTCTTTGAGGCAAGGTCAAAGCTGGGTATTGAGACAAGGTTCCTTAGGATTGGTTATCAGTATTGTCGGGGCCAGTCTGGGGCAATTAGTATCACCTTTGGTTTCTCTTGTCTGACTTTTGGGAGGACCTTGGGGAGAAGAGGCAGAGGAGGAAAGGCGTAAACTGCTAGGTTTTTCCAACTGAAGGATAGGGTGTCCACTTTCCATGCTTGTCTGTGATAAGTCCTTGTGCAAAATTTTTTCAATTGATAATTTTGAGGAGAGGCAAAAAGATCTATGTCTGGGCGCCCCCATTTCTCTGTTATCATGCTGAAGACTTGTGGATTTAGTTTCCACTCGTGAGGATCCATAAGGTTACTGCTTAAATCGTCTGCCAGAGTGTTTTGTTTTCCTGGCAGGAATTGAGCTTGAAGATGTATTTGGTAGGTCAAAGCTGTGTCCCACAGTGCCATGGATAATCTGCAAAGGGGGTATGAGTGTGTGCCCCCTCGCTTGTTTATATACCACATGACTATGGTGTAGTCCGTCTTTATCAGTAGTTGTCCTGGATGAAGTAAGTCCTTGAAGGCTGTTAGGGCATTTTGAAAAGCTAGCATCTCTTTCTGGTTGATATGTAGATGCATTTGTTTTGGTGACCATATGCTCTGAATGCATCTTCCTGCCATGTGGGCCCCCCCAGGCATAATCTGATGCTTTTGTTGTTACGGTTTGGCTGTCAGGGGGTAGAGTGAATTGCCATCCCATGTTTTGGTGACATGCCTTTGCCCACCACAGAAACTCCTGTTGCAGGCAGGGAATGAGAGGAATCATTGTTTCCAGACTGTGAGAATGTTGACTCCATAAACTTTTTAGGTACCACTGAAGTTTCCTCATATGCAGTCTTGCATATGGAATAAGTAGGATGCAGGATGCCGTGAAGCCCAGAGCTTGCAGAATTTGTCTTGCAGAAGACTGGGTTTTTGTTGCCATCAATTTGAAGTAAGTAGTCAGTTGCCTTTGCTTGTCTGGCATGAGGTAAGCCATCTGGGCAGTTGTATTCAAGATTGCACCCAGGAATGTTATCTTTTGAGAGGCTACCAGTTGTGATTTCTTTTCATTTATTGTGTACCCTTGGCATGTTAGAAGCCTTTTTACAAAGGCCAGGTGTCAAAGAAGAGTGTCCTTGTTCTCTGCTTAAATGAGACAGTCGTCCAAGTAAGGATATATTTGCATACTTTTTTGTCTGCAAAATGCAATTACTATTGCCAGGCACTTTGTAAAGACCCTGGGCGCAGTAGATAAGACCAGCCAAGCATTCTTGCCCAGCATGGGCAGAAGCTGCTGCAAAGTCAGCATTTTGAATTTCGGAATGTCCAGGTATGTGTTCAAAATCGATAAATCCAGTATTGGCCGCCAGGCCTTGTCCTTTCTGGGTACCAAAACAGTCTTGAGTAAAACTCTTGTCCTTTTTCCTGTTCTGGTACTGTCTTAAGGGCCCCCATATCCATGAGGGATGTAACCTGTTTCTGTGCCTCTGCCCATTGATTTTTTTGGCAGATCTGGACAACCATTTGCCATTGGCAGAGTGTGGAAATGGAATCTGTATCTCTGTGATACAATGTTTAGTACCCACTTGTCCTGGGTTATTAACTGCCAATTTTGAGCAAAAAGTGCTAATTTTCCCCCTATGGGTGCTGCCAAAAGATAAGTGCTTGGTGTAGGCAGAGGGAATTCATTGGGATTGCTTTCTGTAGGTTTGCACTTTATCTCCTCCAGATTTGGAGGTGGAAGCGCCCCATTGCTTTGACCTGTATGAATCTTGCACCTGGTATCTGGAACCCTTAGGGCATCTGGATTTGCCCCTTTGAGCTCTGTCTGACACAGGAAAGGACCAATTTTTGTAGGCCAGTGTCTACTATATCTTGGTGGCTGCACTTGTAAGAAGTCTTTAGCAGTTTGCATAGACTTAGCTTTGTCTTTCATTTTCTTTAAAACCTCTTCTGCCTTATTACCAAACAGAGTATCATGCTGCAAGGGGGCATCCAACAATTTAGCTTTAACATGATCAGGCAGATTTTGCTCCTTGAGCCAGGCATGCCTTCTAATCACAGATCCAGTAACTGCGGCCCTGCAAGAGGCCTCCAAGAAATCAAAACCAATTGCAAAGTATGCTTTCCAACCTGTTCTGCTGAATGCAATTCTTCCTGTAATTCTATTTTCCACACAATCAGATATCAACAATTTTCTATTTCAGTAAGCCCATAACATGCTGTTGATATTTAAGCTAATGAAACTGGCAGTTTAAGGCTCTGATTGCCAAGGTAGCAGATGTATAAACCTTCGTTTCCCATCTATCTAGCGCCCTGGAATCTCTATCAGAGGGGTAGGATTTTTGGCTGTAGAGGCCTTTACACCATTGGGACCCTGAGAAATAGTCTCAGGATCAGCAGCAGGATTTTTGAATAGAAATTTGTGGGAGTCAGGAACCCTGTAATATCTGTCTGGCTTACTAGGAGCCGGAGGCAAGGAATCAAGAGCCATGCTTGATTCCGAAAACACATCAACAATGTCTAATACAGGAGGTGTAGCCAAAGGCCTATGCTGAGGAAGAAGGAAATCCCTAAGCCTCTTTTCTGATTCAGAGAAGTCCTGACTCTCCCAGTGAAAATGTTCCCATAAAGTATGCAAAGTCTCTCCAAAAGAGTAATCCTCAGGAAGAGATGCAGATGGGATGGATTCCTCTGCATCCTCATTGGGTGGAACAGAAAATTCCTGATCAGAAGAAATGGAAACCTGATCTGAAGATTCATAATTAGTGCCTTGCCTAGGCCTCTTAGCAGGGGGGGGGGGGGCCCTGATCAAGGTAATTAAGCCCTCAGCCATTTTGATCATCTGTGTTTTAGGCATAGCACAGCCTGAGCAAGTGGTTCATGCATTGGTTTTTTAGAAATAGATGTTTTTGACCTTGTTTTTGAGGCTGGCATCAGTTTCATATAAAAATGTTGAGGTCTGAAAACACCCTCAGAAGCTGGTGCCTGCTCAGTGGCTCCGGACCCATCCAAAGAAGAGACATCCGTGGGTTCAATATTCTGAGAATCTCATGGCATACCGGACTCCGAATGGGTCTCGGTAGAGGCCTGCGACTCAAAAGTATCTGGTATCAGGGGCTGCGAAAGCGCCTCACTGAGTATCGGCAAACAGGCGACTGGCTTAGGAGAAGCTTAGTCGGTTTTGGACCGCGACAGTCGGTCTCTGTCTTTTTCTTTGTGTTTTTTGTAAACTCCGGTAGTCGGATTGCTAACCGACGACATTTCAGGATAATTAAATCTTGATCCAAAATATTTAGAAACAAAACTATACCTACACTTAATAGTGCATTGGTTAAATCTAGCACAAAACCAACAGCAAGGCACGTTATGATCTGGGCTTAGGCAAGGAATACAGTACAAATGAAAATCCTTATCAGGTATTTGCTTCCCACAAGTAATGCAATTATTAACTTTTACTGACATCAGTAAGGAGCAAGAAAAAGTTTCCCCAACGGGGTACTTCGCTTTAGATTGAAGACTTCGGTTCTGAAACTCAAATGCGAAAACTTCAGGAGTCGGCCGACCAGCACTTTAGAACTGCTTCTGCTTCGGGCACCGCGCGGCAAGAAAGACTGAATAAAATGGCATCGGCTGCATGTTTTATATCCCTGATGTCATGGAAGAGGAGACAGCAACCGACGCAGGACCCAAGCCTTTGTTATTCAGGCAGACTGAGGGCAACCTGCCACCAGATTACCCAAATGTAATGACTGCAACAGTGAAACACGAAGAACATCAATAAACACTCCCTGTGGGCATGAGAGGTGGGCATTTTGTGCCCACAGGAAGTGCACTTCTTAAATTCAGTAGGCGTTGCATCTATTACTATTAACTATGCTGAAAGGCAAAAGCCAGCTAAGTGAGAAAAATTAGATTTTTTTTTATGGGAATAAATAAAAAAAAAAAAAAAAAAAAAAAGAGAGTTCAGCTTTAATAAAGTTTTTACTCAAAATCAGAAAAATAACTGCTCAAGCTCGAGAGAGCACAATCCTGACCGAATTGTTAGAGCGGCAAATGAGATCTGAGGTAATGCAATGGGTCAGGGGCATTATGGGTAAAGGGAGGAGCTCTACAATTGTATCCAAGAATCTAAAAAGAAGTGGCCTAGTCGGATCCAAGACCTATTTGAGGAGGAATGAATGAAAATAACATCAAATCTAATTTTAGGATGTTATTTTCAGAATCAGGGAAGGAGGATTATAATTTACAGAGGCGTAGAACTTTTAATTCTCCCTTGGCCACTCCTTTAGCGTTTTTTGATAAAGCGTGTGAACAAGATTTAAGAGTCCTTGAAAAACAGCAGAAGAGATGTAGGTATTATAACCTTACTAAAGGGGAAAAAAAGAAGTTATGTCTTACCATAACGTTCCATCTGTGTTGTTCATCTTCATTCATTACTGATGGGTTCGGAACTGCTCCTCGGTTCCAACTCGGCCGATGTACCAAGCTCGCGTCACTCAAAAAAAAACTCTCATGCTAAGATTACCCATAGTGCCTCTCTCCCCATTACCTCAGATTGAGTTTACCCAAAGACAAAAGCGGAGGCTTTTTCTTCTCAGAATACCCTAAACCAGATAAGGACCCATATCCATAAACCTCCAGGAGCATACTTGAAGGGGATGGTGGGAGGGATATAATGAATGAATGAATGAAGATGAACACATATGGAACGTTACGGTAAGACATAACTTCTTTATCTGATGTTGTTGATCTTCATTCATTCCTTACTGATGGGACAGAGTCCCTAGCTACTTAGTTTCCTGGGAGGCCCTAAGAAAGAATATTCCTGAGTACCACTGAGCCAAAGGCAGCTCTCCCCCTGGAGACCAAATCCAATTTGTAATGATTAATAAATGTATGTGGAGAGGCCTACGTCGCTGCTGCACAAATCATCCATGGTAGCTCTAGAATGAAAAGCCACTTCAGTTGATATAGATCTGGTTGAATGCGCTCTAATTTTGTTTGGCAAGGGCAATTTACTATGGTGGCAGACAAAACATATGAATTCTCTCAACCATTTGGACAAAGTAATCTTGGAAACCGACTCCTATTTTAGGCTCAGAATAAGAAATAGAGAGTTGGTCGAGTTTTCTAAAGGGTTATGTTCTGTCCAGGTAGAACCATAATTGTCTGTTTACATCCAGCAAATGGAGACCACACTCCCCTTTATTTGAAATATTTGGGAAGAACACTAGTAAGTCAATTGTCTGATTCATGGTTAACTCTGAAATTACTTTGGGCAGAAAAGGATTAGTCCAAAGCGATGCTCTTTCTTTGTGAAAGATTATGTAGGGACGTTTGACACATAAGACCTGAAGTTCAGATATCCTTCATGCTGAAGTAATAGTCACCAGAAAAAGAGACTTCCAAAAGAGAAATGTTATGTCACAATTGGATGCAGGTTCAAAAGGGGCTTTAGTTAGTGCCTGCATCACGATGGTGAGGTTCCAAGGCTCAAAAGGTTCTCTAATGGGGGGCCTGATGTGAGAAACCACTTTCAGAAAAGTTTTGCAGAGGTGATGAGAAATCAAGAAGGAATCCCTGAAGCTATTGTGAAAACTGGAAACAGCAGCTAGGTGAACCCAAATCGTAGAAGCTGCTACTCCGGATTGTAATAGGCTGGACAGATAATGGAGTAAATCAGTGACTGAGGCTGACCCAGGATCTATGTTACTATCACGAGCCCACAAACTACATCTCTTCCACTTGTCACAATACAATTTTCCGGTGGAAGTCTTATGAGAAGCCAGAAGAATGTCGCGGACAGGGGAGGAAAGATTCTTCTGCCTGGCAATTACTGGAAGTGGAGAAACCAAGCTGTCAGCTTGACGCTGGAAAGGTTCGGGTGGAGTAGCCCTTGAGGGTGTGACAGTAATCCTGGAGTTGGATCCAGAATCCATGGTTTGCATACTAGATGAGGCTACAGGAAGGGAAACCAAACTTTTCGGGGCCAATGAGGATTACTTTGTTTCTCAACCAAATTGCTTTCTTCAAGAAATGCGGGAATCAACGGTATCGGGGGAAAAGTCTAGAGCAGTCCCGTGGGCCAATCGTGTATGAGCATGTCTCTCGTGGATTCCCCCTGAGGGGGAATTAGGGCAAAGTAGCTTCTGCACTTGTGATTTATGGGCGAGGCAAACAAGTCGCAGCAAGGCTGGCCCCAGCACTCAAATAACATTGATGCCACTGAAGGATTGAGGGACCACTCGTGAGGTAGGAGAATACACCTGGTCAGTTTGCCTGCAATCACACTGGAATCCCCGTGAATGTATACTGCTATTAAAAAGCGGTTGGAGGCCATCACCCATTGCCAAATTCTCATGGCTTCCCGGCACAGAGGATAGGATTTGGTTCCCCCTTGTTTGTTGATGTACCAGACCACTGACATGTTGTCTGTTGAATAGCAATAGTCCCTGATGGAAGGGCGAGCTGGAATGCTTGCAATGCTAGAAGCACTGCCCTTAGTTCCAGGACACTGATATGTAAATTGGCCTCACCCGTCACTTTCCAAATTTGTTTATCCAATCTATGCAAGGAGGACTTACTTTGCTGGATGCAGCCAGACATCTCTCTATGGAGTCAACCATTTTCACCCCCACAGCCCAAAGCCACAGTGGCCACAGACGCCTCCCTTACCGGGTGGGGGTTGGACAATTTCAGGGACAGACTATCCAAGGCACTTGGTCACCTAACATTGACCACTGTGTTAATAGAAGCCAATGAAGTATTCCCATATGTAGTCTTGCTAGCGGGACAATTGTTATTGATGCCACTGACCCAAGATTTGAAGGACTGCCCGAGTGGGCACCTTGTCTCAGGGGAGTATCGCTTGGATCTGGGAAACAAGTCTTTCCCATCTGTGATGAGGTAGAGAGACTGTGCAAGACAGTGTGTTCAGTGTTGCCCCTATGAATTACAGGGGCTGGGCCGGGGTCAGCTGACTTCTCCATATTTATAGAAAACCCTAAACGCTGTGCTTGTAAGTAAGGTGTACTGTCGTGCCATTATCAGTAGACGCATGGCGAGAGCGGTGAGGAGCCAATCGTCAAAGTATGGAAACACCCAGAATCCCTGCAGTCTCAGGTGAGCTGCTATCACTGCCATGCATTTGGTAAACACTCTGGGGGCTCTATAGAGGCCAAAGGCAGTGTGCGAAACTGGTAGTGATGGTCTCCTAGCCAGAAGTGGAGGAATCTTCTGGATCACTTGTCCAACTTTATGTGGCAATACGCATACCGAAGATCTGTAGAGCACATCCAATAGTTTTTTTTCCAGGAAAGGAAGGATAGACTGAACCATGACCATCTGGAACTTTGTCAGCTTGACAAACATGTTTAAGATACTGAGGTCCAAAATGGGTCTCCAGTCCCGTTTTTTTTGGCACTAAAAATAACCTTGAGTAGAACCTGGATTCTATCTGGTCTGGTGGGACTATTTGGATGACTTTTTGTAGCAGCTTTAGAACCTCTTCAGCTGCGGATTTCCTTTGACCGGGTGGAATGTTTGGAATATGTTTTGGGGTGAAGATTGAAGGGGATGTGATAACCTCTGGTAATGATCTGCTGCACCCAGGAGTCTGAGGCGATATTTTGCCAGATGTGTTGGTGCAGCGAGAAATGTCCCCCGACTGTTTCCAGAGGAAAGCAATCGGGCCCGCTCTTCAGGAGCAATGGTAGGGCTGACCAGAGAAAGAGTCTTCGGATTCCTGGTTGCACAGACCCCCCCCACCTCAAAAGGGGCACCTTCCGGAAGTGTTACCCCCCCCTCTGCCATGTGGGGTACACTCACCACGTGTGTCACAGAAAGGACTCTGGGACTTCTTGTGCCACATTTTCCCACTCCTCCGATTCCTAGAGAAGTAACGTTGGGGACTGGAAAAATGAACACCTACGGCAGACAGGGTCTTACGATCCTGCTCACACCTGGTTACCATGTCTTTCACTTTGGATCTGAAAAGGGAGAAGATTCGATTGGAGTGTCGAGGAAGGAAGCCTTGAAAGGATCCACGAAGTCGCAGACGTGCATCCTGGTGTGGCGTCTCATGACAATGCCTGCACCTGCCGATCTAGCCACCCCTTCAGTTGCATGGGAGACCAACCTCATGGACAAGTTAGAGATGGACTCTAGGGTTGCAAGCTGTGAGGCCACCTTATCCCGGACCTCATCAGATACAGCTCCTGCTAGTGTTCCATAAAGCTCCATGATGAGCTCTCTGGAGCTTAGTGCAATGTGCAAGATAATTCAACGACCGAATGGTAAAGGTCGAGGAAGCGAACGTCTGCTTCCCTAGTCTGTTCAATGCCTGGTACTCAATGTTCAGGGGATGAACAGTGTGGCTCTCCTCAGCAAGCTTTCTTTGTTGCCGCTGCCACTACCATTGCATCTAAAGGCAATCCTTTAGACCAATGAGGACTATCTTTTGGGGGACATAATTTATCCTGTCTCCAGGGGATAGGCTCAATGGACTCATGCTTTTTCCAGGAGTGCTGCACGACGAGCTCGTCGGCAGACAGGGTCACCCAGGCGGTAGAGGGCCAGGCACAGAAGGCCTGCAAGAACACGGACTCCTCGGAGGACAGGTTTATGGACTTCCAATCCTCTTCGCTGTTTCAAAATTTCAAGGATGTCGCTGAAGGAGACCTCTTCAGGAGGAGATTTTGGGGACCCTTCCCTTTCATCATAGTCTGTGTCTTCCATGAGAGACTCTTCAGTGGAGTCTATGTGCTTCCTCTTGCACGCTCACTTCCTTAGAATCTCCTCAGCAGGGGGCTTCCAAAGAGGACTCTGGAGAGGGGATGCCATGTTCAAGGGTATCATGTGGCTCCTGTACCCGAAGTCCTGGAGTGGCAGACTGTCAACTGTGGTCTAGCAGGAATGTACGTATGGTGTTCCGATGTCTGTGGGACCAGCTGAGTGCCTGCAGAGGACAGTGCCTTTCCATTCCCTGAAAAGCAGGCCCACCTGAAGAGGGATTGGAGCCCAGAACAGAGAGGGACAACCTCAGAACTGGGGTCACATCGCGCTCCAAAAGACCCGCCGCCAGTAGAGGAACCTCGAGGGAACTCAGTGCCGCCACGGTCATTGGGGCTGTAACACACGGTGCAGTAGAGAAAATCGGCGCCGGGCTAGGACCCTCGGTGCTGACAGGCAAGTCACGACCCCAAAGAATGGCTCAGCTCCAAAGAAGTCGATGTCCATAGGGTGATCATTGGTGCCACAAACAAAGATGCCACTGGAACTGTGACAGCTGGAACCGGGAAAAGCATCACAGCCAAGGGCTTCGGACCCAGAGAGGTCGAAGGAGGAGTATAAAAGATGGAGTCTGTAGAGAAAGCTCCTCTGTTACAAATGGGATAGCGGGTTTACTAAGAGAAGAAAACTCCCTCGCCATCAAGAGTTGATCTACAAGTCTGACCACGTCTAGCTCTGACAGGATCCTGGAAGATCTGGTGGATATCCCCGACGGGGAGTCTGGGCACTACAAGAAGGGACTATACGGCTGTCCTGAGAATGGATCCGTCGACAGGGACTATTTGGTCCAAGGTATGGGCTCTCCCTTCGACAGTGAAGTCGATGAACCTGTAGAGAATGCAGTAGGGAGGGGGGAAGTGACCGGAATTGGAGACTCCATTGTTTGGGTCGAAGGGAGAAACTGGACAGGTGCTGTCATGGTCGGTACCGAGGTAATCAGTACCAAAACAGTCTCATCAGACTTTAGTTCACTAGTCTGCACCAAAGTAAAGGACTCGAGACTTGGTGCCAATGGAGTTGGGGGCAATATAGTAGTCACAAAATCAGTTCCACCGTTGGCACCAAGGAAGTGGTTTTGAGGCATGGAGTTGAGGGAACTGAGGACAATTTTGGCAATTTAGTTCTAGGCTCTATACACTTAGATTCAAGACCATTAGGAGAAGAGGGAACCGAATGGCTCCTCTTCTTGTGATCTTTTCTTGGTGGGGGAGCACCCTCCAATGCAGAAAGAGCCTCCGAAAAAGGAGATTTGAGTAGTCCTTTAAGAATAAGTTTATTGCGTCTCTCATTCAGTGTACGGGTACTAAAGCCTGCACAAATATTACATGGCGGTTGAACAGTCAGATGAGGTACAGTCAAGCAATATACACAAGAGGAATGTGCGTCCGAATTCGGCATTTTACGGGCACACTGGTTGCAAGCTTTAAACCCAGGGGTCCCTTTCTTGTCCGCCTTAATCAGCAAAAGTCAAAGCCACTATACCTGTAATACCACAATATCAACAACAAAAACCTACAAAACTAAAAATATAGCAACCAAAATACACACACACTTATTTATTTATTTATTTTAAATATATAAAGAGAGAGAAAAGAAAAAGGGTACCAACAATGATATCCCAAGAATACCACAGAGGGTAAGGGCGGGAGCTACCAACGATGGTAGGAAGGAATACCAGAAAAATGGTACAGGGGAGGAAGAATGAGGCACTTTACCAGATAAAGGATAGCGAGAGGTATTTATCTACAAACAATAAAGGTTCAACAACAATACAAAGTTTTACCAACAAGCAAAAAAAAAAAAAAAAAAAAAAAACACTTGGCTGCGAGTGAAAGGCTTGACAGTTTCTAACCAGTATGTGGCAAACGGGATCTGTGGTAATGAGGAGAGAGGCACTATAGGTAATCTTAGCATGAGATTTTTTTTGGCTGACGTGTGCTTGGTACAGTGGCCGAATCGGAACTGAGGATTGGTTCCGAACCCATTAGTAAGTAAATCTTTTACAAGATCATAATGCAAGACTTATGAAATCTGATAATGGGGGTGGTGGTATTATAAACATTGATTATTCTAGTAAAATATATCAATATCTGAATAACATTTTTTGACTTCATGAATGAGATCAATACAGCATACAGAAAAAATAGATAGTTGGATAAATGATTTAATGACAGAACATCGTATTACATTTGAAACTAAATTACTTGGAGGTGAAAAATTCCATGACATCAGCTATCTTTGGAATACCCAAAACACACAAGAATCATCTTGATCCTCCTTTAAGCCTATTATATCTACTGGTGGCTCCAAAACTGAGCCCTTTGTCAAACAGGTGAATCTTAACTGAAAATTGCCAAACAATGGCAGAATTTTCAAAGACACCAGCTCAAGAGTTCCAAAGTGATAGTTGTTTCATGACCACTGCTGTCAAAGCTTTTTTTCTTGTCATTCCACACTTTTTTGGTTTCAAATGATTTAGTGAGTCCTTGGTGATTAGTAGTAATAAAAAAAAATAATGAAGAAATTAATTTAACTGATATGATGGAGAGTGTGCTGTTGAACAAGTTTGTTTTGTTCCGAAGGGGAATACTATACACAAGTTAATGGTGTGGCCAAGGGAGCTGCTTCAGCTCCCTTATTTGGCAGGACGGTGCTACAATATTGGTCCAATATTAATTTATATTTGTGATATTTGGACGGCATCTTGATTTTCTGGAATGGTAGTGCAAAAAGCTTTGTTCTTTATTTGAAAATACAACTAATTTCTTTAAGTTCATGAGCGAAATGAATTTCAACACTATCTTGACATAACTACCATGAAAAACAGGGCCAGTATGTTACGAGTCAACAATTGTTTGGAAGGCAACTTGTTCTAATAGTTATTTACATTTTAACAGTTGCCAACTCATTTGGCAAATGAAAAACGTATTAAAAGGGCAGATTCTTAGACTGTCGTGTTTGCTGCCCAATGATTAATTTTTGTGAGGAGGTTGCCATGCCAGCCAAGATGGTTTTGAAAAGGGGCTACCCCAATGAATTAATCAAAGATATTGCTCAAAGTGTGATGATTAAGAGTAATGATAGGTGTTCCCCTATTCTAAAAAGAAATGGAATAGTCGCTGAAAAAAAAGGAGGCAAGCAAATAACCCTTATAGGAAAGCCATGTTACTTTGTTGAGGTTCACTTAGTGGCCAGGTTAGAGAAGTGTTTAATACAGTACAGTTGTGTACACTTACCATAAATGTAGATGTTCGAGTGTATTCACTGTTGCAGTCAATACATTTGGGAAATCTGCTGGCAGGTTGCCCTCAGTCAGCCTGAATAACAAAGTCTTGGGTCCTTCGTCGGTTGCTGTCTCCTCTTCCATGACGTCAGGTCGTCAGGGGTATAAAACATGCAGCCGATGCCATTTTAATCAGTTTTTCTTGCCCCAGATGTCAGGTGCCCCCCAAATGGGGAGCAAAAAATATATAAACTGTAAATATATAAATGCACTTTAGAAACATAATATTTACCTTCAACTAAAAGCAAATGCACCACAAAGGCTTTTGACTATAGTGAAGGAAAGAAAAGGTATAGAATGGGGGATGGTGGGTGGGTATCCTGGAATGCAACACTGAATACACTCGAACAACTACATTGTAAGTGTACACAACTGTATTATGTTCTTCGTGTTTCACTTTTGCAGTCATTACATGTGGGTAGAATCCCAAAGCTATGGATGTGTGGATGGAACTAAACAGCATTAGAAGCAGCGATAAGGCCCTGCAGGACTGCAGTAGCAAAGCCTGCCCTAGATTTTGAGGAGAGGTAAATGATGATGCTTTCTGAACGTATGAACAGAGCTCCAAGTTGCAGCTTCTAGAATGTCTTTGGTTGGGACCCCTCTGAGAAAAGCTGCTGAAATGGAGGCAGCCCTGGTGGAATGGGATCTGATCCCCTTGGGCACAGGTTTACCATGGTGCAAATAGCAGAAACAAATGCAGTAGCTTATCCATTTAGAAATAAATAGTGTGCTTTGATACAGCCTTCCCCTCTGATCCTGCAGCAAATGCTACCAGTAGTTGCTCAGACTTTCTTAGAGATTTTGTTCCTTTTAAGTAGAATCTTAGTTGTCTGTGCACATCCAATGAATGCAGAATCTGCCTCCCCTTGTTCTGCGGATTTGGGAAAAAAGTTAGCAGGTGAATGGTCTGGTTAAGAGCCACACTGGATACCACCTTAGGCATTACGGAAGGGTTGGTCCTGAGGGCCACCCTGTCCGGGTAGAATGTAATGAAAGGCTCCACTGCCATGACAGCCTGTAATTCCGAAACCCTTCTAGCTGAAGTAACTGCCAAAAGAAAACCTGTCTTCCAAGATAGAAATTTTTTATCCGCAGTAGCTGCTGGTTCAAAAGGAGGCAGGGTGAGTTTTTCCAGCACAAAATTGAGGTCCCATGCAGGAATTGGTGCTCTCCTGGGAGGCCTTAAAAGTTTGGCCCCTCTGAGATACTGTTTTAGCACTGGATGAGAAAAGAGGGGAGGCTCTGTGTTGTAATGAGCCGAGATGGCAGAGGCATGGGTTTTTATTGAAGAAAAAGATAGGCCCTTGTCAAGCATCTCAGTTAAGTATTGTAAAATCTGAGGAATATTGGGCCTTGCTGTGTCTATTCCTTGTGCTTGGTTCCAAGCACAGAATCTCTTCAATTTATCAGCATAAGATTTTCTAGTACTAGGCCTTCTGGCTTCCAAAATGACATCCATCACAGGTTTACTGAGAGATGTGGTTTGAATAATTAGTTGATCAGCCATGCTGCAAGATTCTGAGTTTGGAGCAGAGTGTGCAGAATTTGATAGATCTGCTGAGACAGTAGATGAGGTGTTTGAGGCAAGTACCATGGAGGAAGGTGTGACATATACCTTAAAAGCGGGTACCAGTGTTGGCAAGGCCAGTCCGCAGCAATTAGAATCATTTTTGTTTTTTCCTGACTGACTTTTAGTAAAACCTTGAAGAGTAGAGGCAGAGGGGGAAAGGCATAGACTGATAGGTTTTTCCAGGTGAAGGATAGAGCATCCACTTTCCATGCTTTTTTGTGACAGTTTTGGGGGGAGGCAAATAGATACAAGTCTGGCTTCCCCATTTCTGTGTTAACATGCTGAAGATTTCTTGATCCAGTTTCCATTTGTGCGGGTCCATAAGATTTCTGCTTAGGTCGTCTGCCAGAGTATTTTGCTTTCCTGGCAGGAATTGAGCTTGAAGATGTAGTTGGTAAGTCAAGGCTGTGTTCCACAAGGCCATGGCTAGTCTGCAAAGGGGGTAGGAATGGGTACCCCCTGCTTGTTTATGTACCACATAACTGTGGTGTTGTCCGTCTATTAGTAGTTGTCCTGGGTGAAGTAAGTCCTTGAAGGCTGTCAGAGCATTCTGAACAGCTAGCATCTCTTTCTGGTCGATATGCAGATGGCATTTGTTTTGGGCTCCATTTGCCCTGAATGCATCTCTCTGCCAGGTGGGCCCCCCAAGCATAGTCTGATGCGTCTGTAGTTAGGGTTTGGGTGGCAGGGGGTAGAGTGAATGACAGTCCCTTGTTCTGGTGACATGTCTTTGCCCACCAAAGAAACTCCTGTTGTAGGCAGGGGATGAGAGGAATCATTGTTTCCAGGCTGTGACAATGTTGACTCCCTAAACTTTTGAGGTACCACTGAAGTTTCCTCACATGCAGTCTCGCATATGGAATTAGTAGAATGCAGGATGCCATGAACTCCAAAGCCTGCAGAATTT
This sequence comes from Protopterus annectens, assembly GCF_019279795.1. NCBI lineage: Eukaryota > Metazoa > Chordata > Ceratodontiformes > Protopteridae > Protopterus > Protopterus annectens. The sequence goes on from NC_056748.1 coordinate 177,817,339, forward strand.
GTCTTGCAGATAACTGGGTTTTTGTTGCCATTTGACTGAAGTATGCTATCAACTGAATGTCTGGCGTGAGGTAAACCATCCGGGCAGTTGTATTCAAGCTTGCACCCAGGAATGTAATTATTTGAGAGGGTACCAGCTGTGATTTCTTTTCATTTATGGTGTACAATAGACATGACAGAAGCCCTTTTACAAATGCCAGATGTTGAAGAAGAGTGTCCTTGTCCTCTGCCTGAATGAGACAATCATCCAGAAAAGGATACATTTGAATGTTTCTTTGTCTGCAGAATGCAATTACTAGTGTCAGGCACTTTGTAAAGACCATGGGTGCAGTAGATAAGCCAAAGGGCAGTGCAGAGAATTGGTAATGCATAAAACCTGCTTTGAAGCGGAGGTATCTTCTGCAAGATTCCCTTATTGGGATATGCAGGCATGCCTCTTAAGTCTAGAGTTACTAACCAAGCATTCTTGCCTAGCATAGGCAGTAGCTGTTGTAAAGTCAACATTTTGAATTCTGGAATGTTCAGGAACGTGTTCAGAATCGCTAAGTCCAGTACTGGACGACATGAAGTTTCTTTTCTGGGTACCAGGAACAGTCTTGAATAAAATCCTTGACCTTTTTCTTTTTCTGGTACCGGCTGAATAGCCCCCACATCCATGAGGGGCATGACTTGTTTCTGGGCCTCTGCCCACTGGTTTTGTGGCAGATCCGGCCATCCGTTTGGAACTGGCAAAGTATGGAAATGAAAACTGTACCCCTGGGATACTATGTTTAATACACACTTGTCCTGGGTTATTAACTGCCAATTTTGAGCATGAAGTGCTAGCTCCCCCCCCCCCCCAAGGGGGCTGCTAAAAGATAAGTGCTTGGAGATGGTAGAGGGAAGTCATTGATACTGCTTACTGTAGGGTTGTGCTTTGTTACCTCCAGATTTGGAGGTGGAGGCATCCCATTGCTTTGACCTGTAAGATCCCTGTGATTGATATCTGGAGCCTTTTGAGTGCCTGGGTTTGCCCTGATTGGCTCTGTTGGACACAGGAAAGGACCAATTTTTAGTAGTCCAGTGTTACTGAACCTGGGTGGCTGCACTTAAAAGAAATCTTTTACAGTTTGCATAGATTTGGCTTTGTCTTCCATTTTCTTTAATACCTCTTCTGCCTTACTACCAAACAGAGCATCATGCTGCAAAGGGGCATCCAACAATTTAGCTTTAACATGATCGGGCAGATTTTGCTCCTTGAGCCAGGCATGCCTTTTCATCACAGATCCAGTAACAGCGGCCCTACAAGAGGCCTCCAAGGAATCAAAACCACATTGCAAAGTATGCTTTCCAACTTGTTCCGCTGAATGCAGTAAATCCTGTAACTCTATTTTCCACACAATCAGAAATAAACATTTTCTGTTTCAGTAATCCCATAACATGCTGTTGATATTTAAGCATATGAAATTGGCAGTTTAAAGCCCAGATTGCCAGGGTTGCAGTCATATAAACTTTCTTACCCCATCTATCCAGCACCCTGGAATCTCTATCCGAAGGGGCAGGATTTTTGGCTGTAGAAGCCTTTACACCCTTGGGACCCTGAGAAATAGTCTCAGGATCAACAGCGGGATTTTTGAAAAGAAATTTGTGGGAGACAGGAACCCTGTAATATCTTTCTGGCTTACTAGGAGCCGGAGGTAGGGAATCAGGAGACATGCTTGATTTCGAGAACTCATCATCAACAATGTCTAATCCAGGAGGTATTGCCAAAGACCTACGCTGAGGAGGAAGAAGGAAATCCCTAAGCCTCTTTTTTGATTCAGAGAAGTCCTGACTCTCCCAGTGAAAATGTTCCCTTAAAGTATGCAAAGTCTCTCCAAAAGAGTAATCCTCAGGAGGAGATGCAGATGGGATGGATTCCTCTGCATCAGAATCCTCAATGGGTGGAACAGAAAATTCCTGATCAGAAGAGGAATCAGAAGAAATGGAAACCTGATCTGAAGTTTCATAATCAGTGTCTTGCCTAGGCCTCTTAGCAGGGGGGGGGGGGGGGGGGGGTTGGGAACCCCTGATCAAGGTAATTAAATCCTCAGCATTTTGATCATTTGTTTTTTAGGCATAGGGGCCTGAGCACGTGGCTCATGCGTCAGACTGTTGATGGCATCGGTTTAATATAAAAATGTTGAGGCCTGAAAACACCCTCAGAAGCCGGTGCCTGCTCAGCAGCTCCGGACCCATCCAAGGGAGAGACATCCGCGGGTTCAATACTTTGCGAATTTCTCGGCATACCGGATGCTGAATGGGTCTCGGTAGAGGCCTGTGACTCAAAAGTAGCAGGTATCAGGGGCTGCGAAAGGGCCTCACTGAGTACAGGCGAACTGGCGACTGGCTTAGAAGCTTCATCGTCTGTTTTGCACCTCGACAGTCAGTCTCTGTCTTTTTCCTTGCATTTTTTGTGAACTCCAGTAGTTGGATTGCTAACTAACAACATTTCAGGGTAGTTAAATCTTGAGTCAAAATATTCAGAAGCAAAAATATACTGACGCTTAATAGTGCTTTGGTTAAATTTACCACAAAACCGACAGCAAGGCACTTTGTGATCAAGGCCTAGGCAAGGAATACAGTACAAATGAAAATCCTTATGAGGTATTTGCTTCCCACAAGTTATGCAATTATTAACTTTTACTGACATCGGTAGGAACAAGAAAAAGTTTCCCCATCAGGGTACTTCGCTTTAGTTTGAAGACTTCGTTCTGAAACTCAAATGAAAATTTCAGGAGTCGGCTGACCGGCACTTGCAAACTGCTTCTGCTTCAGGCACCGCGCGGCAAGAAAGACTTATTAAAATGGCGTCGGCTGCATGTTTTATATCCCTGACGACCTAACGTCATGGAAGAGGAGACAGCAACCGATGCAGGACCCAAGACTTTGTTATTCAGGCCAAATGAGGGCAACCTGCCAGCAAATTACCCAAATGTAATGACTGCAAAAGTGAAACATGAAGAACATCTGGAAAATATGGTTTAAGACGCACTTGGTGATGAACTTATTTTGTATAGAAAAGAGGCAAAAATATTAAAAACATAATTGAAAAGCCTTTTATTAAACCAGAGTGATATGGAATGGCTAAATGTGGAGCTTGTGCCCAATGTGAATACTTTTATGATGGAACCAACATATCCATTGTACATCAACATCCCAGGAGATTAACACTCATGGGGTGGTTTATATGTTGCTACTTGTCTAACCTGTGACTCTTTCTATATACGTAAAACACTGATATCAGCAAAACTGTCAGGATACACCACGAGAAAAATTCGTATAAACTTCTTTATTCACATAGACAAAAAACGGATAAGCGCTTTCACATGCTCAACGCATGCTTCTTCAGATCAATTAAACTAAATATTCAAGTTCCTTTTATACATCATTTTCACCAATCATGTCCTCTAGCTTAATTGGTAATTAAGTAATTTATAAAGCCACTCAAATATTTGCAAACAATCTACCTCTCGTTTCATCTGTGAGTCTTAAAGCAGTATATATTATTTACATTCATTCAAACAAATAACATCAGATCTAGCGCTCACTTTTTGTATGCATATAAACTGTTAAAAGCATATTAAAAATATTATACATACTTCTACTAAAAACTGTTTAAAATATTTATAAAACATTAATGTAGCATTTTGAATCTTTATAAAATATGCTGACTTCAGATCTTATCAACGACAGCGAACAGATACAAAAAGCAAATTAAAAACGAATGCGTTAGCTGCATTAGTAAAGCATCATTCCACCATGAGGCATTAATCCCTTTTAATCAATTATTCTAAGCACAGTGTTTATAACATTAGTAAATATAGTCAGTCAAAACCAACCTCATTCCGTTAACTTTTTGATATCTTACTTGCGGACATATTCCATAGCTCTCAACTCTCACCTCGCATTATTTTAAAGCATCTACTTAAACAAGGAATAGTTGTGTTAGTGAATTCCTACTCACATTCTAATGCGTGAGGTTCTTTAGGTGTTCAACTCCATCTCCACTACATTAACAGATTAACTAACTTTTTACCTATAGTACGCTTCAACTCGTCATATGACGCTGATCTTCATGCAGCGCTGATTTAAATATACGACGTTATAATAACATCTCAAATATATATACATAAACTGTAGTGAGGTATAAAATGTTGAAATATGGATTCAAGACCTGTTTAGCACTCACTGGTTTTATGTAAGCTCTCAGTAGTGTAAGAGAAGCAGCAGTTATATCCTGCTGAGTACAGGTGCAGGTATGAAGTATCTATCTAGTTTTAAAACTACATAAATCTAAATTACATATATATAAATTCATGACTGCCTAACTATAAAATGATTACTATTCATTGATAACTAACAATGCTTATAGTTAACAATTCTACTTATAGTTAATAATTTCCAGTCAAAATTTATTAAAAATTATATATAATATTATGATATAATGAAAAGTTTATATATATAAATATATGAATATGTGTAACTAGATTAAAAGCTGTTAAATATAAAGTGAAGAATATAGGCTTATAATTAAAATTTCATTTTATACAGGCTTATTGTTGACTCCACTCTATTTATTCAAACCACAGATTATTTTTCTAAGTCTAATTACCAACTATTACCTTTTCTCAAGTATAGGTCTCAAAGACACAAAATTGTTTAACCCTGGTTCTTTATGAGCACCTGTTCTAAAGATCCAATTCAGTTCAGTTTCTAAGAGTCGGTTAACATTATCACCTAGTCTTTTACTTATCTCCACTAATTGAAGGACTCTAAATTTAAATTCATGTGTGGGATTATTAATAATGTGCTTCGCTAAAGCATTGATCTCAACTCTTTTGCGTATATCATAAGTATGATTATAGATACGCTCTTTTATTTTTCTTTTAGTCTGTCCAATATAAAAAGCTTCACAAGAGGTACAGTTCGCCATATATATTAAATTACTACTGTTGCAGTCAGCATATATCTTGGGTTTGAACTCAAAGAACCCTCTTGGGTGTCTATAATACTGTACATGATTTATGTGTTTGCACATGTTACACTTCTTACAGGGAAAAGTCCCTGATATATCATGTATTCTATCAATTTTGGTATCTAAAGTTCTAGAGAAAATTTCTTTCAAATTATCACATGTTTTAAATACAAAAGTTGGATTCTCACCAACCACTAATCTAATGTCTTCTGCCAGAGTCAAAATATTCCAATTCTTTGTGACAATACTCCTAATATGCTCATTGTCATTGGTGTATTTCATTATGTAAGTTACTCTGTCCTTATTGTCATGTTCATTGGTATGCTCTACTATGTAACCTCTCCTTTTAGTTACCTTTCTTATTCGTTCTGTTGTCTTCTTCATTTCATCTATCAGACTACCATTTAACTCTGGGGGTATGCTAACATTCCTCACTTCATTAATCAAATTTGGTCCATAACCCCTTTCTAAAAACATTTGAGTCATGAAATCTGCTTCCTCTTCCAATATATAAGGATCTTTGCACAACTTGGTTAATCTCATGAATTGTCCTTTCACTATTCCTGCAAAGGTGTGTCTAGGATGCATACTAGTATGCTCCAATACATTATTTTTCCAGCATTTCTTTCTGAAAATCCGGGAGAACAACTTCCTTTTTTTATCAAAATACAGATTCACATCTAGATAATTAATATTATCTTGAGAACATTCATATGTAAATCTTAAAAAATCTGTTGTTGATTCTAAAAAATCAACAAATAATCTTAGTTCTTCTATAGTCCCCTTCCAGAACAGTACTACATCATCGACAAACCTTCTATAAAAAATGATTTTTTTCATCCATTCATTTTCAAACAAACACGTCTTCTCCCAGAAGTATAGGACCAAATTTGCGTAAGAGTTAGCACATGGGGTGCCCATCGCGACACCCCATGTTTGTAAATAATAATGGTTATTAAAAATAAAAAGGTTATTGTATAAAACCAAATCAAGTAATTGAGATATCAGCATTTGTCTATCTTTAGAAAACTCATTATTCACCAACATAATCTCACGGATAGCTTGCAATCCATAATCGTTAGGTATACAAGTAAACAGATTGCGAATATCTAGTGTCACTAGGTATATCCCATTTTGTGATATCTGATTCGGTGGTATCATGTCTATGTCAGTTAGCAGATTTTGTGTATCGCTTAATATAGTAGGTACTCTATCTACTAATGGTCTGAGCATTTTTTCTAAAAAAATGGAGATGTTATAAGTCGCCCAATTCCTTCCAGAGACTATAGGCCTCATTGGTATAGGTCTCTCTTCTTTATGTATCTTTGGTAGGCCTTTCAGTCTCGGTATTGTTGGTTCTTTGATGCATAAAAAATCATGCATTTCTCTGCTTATCTGGCGACACATCAATAAATCATATAAGTTGTCCCTGACATCATTAATTATTTTATTGACCCTCTCAATAGTCAATTCATTATAACTATTCGTTGTTCTAAGGGAACATTCTATGGTTTCAATATATTCTATTCTATTTAGTAACACTACACCCCCCCCCTTATCGGCTGAGGTAATCAAAATATTTCTATTTTGCTTCAGGTTACGCAATGATTCCTGCTCATCTTTGTTTAAATTGCAATATCTATTTTTAACTTTCCTTGATGAGTATATGTCATAGAAATCATTATCACAAGCTTTAATAAAACATTCTACCATAGCTGGTAGTGGTGGAGAGAAATTGCTTCTGTTCTTGAAGCTGTTAAAGTTATTATAATTTTCAGCTTCATTAATTCCCTTCTTATCAGAGAAAAACAACTTCAATGCTACCCTTCTTGCAAAGAGTCTCAAGTCAGTTAGTGTTTCATTCAACCTGCTGGGCTGCGCTGGTATGAAATTCAACCCTTTATTCAACAAAGACAAATCTGAGCTAGATAAAACAGTATTAGAATAATTAAAGACAAGTCCAGTCAATTCACAGTTCTTTTCTGCTGCCCATACCTTTCTTGCGAGTATTTCCTTTTTCTTGGTCCCCGACTTGTTGACCTTCCTCTGTTGAATCGGCCTTGTTTTATGGGAAAAGGGGCACCAATAATAGTATCCACAACCGCTGAAGTGCGTTTGATTGCACCTGTCCTTTCAGCTTCTTCAGCTTGCATCAAAGCCTGTTGGTTCGGCGGTGGAGTATTAAAGTTCGATTCATCCAAACGCTGTTGTCTTCTCACTTCACCCGTCTCGACACTACATGACGCTATACTTGACAACGGCGCCAAATTTGAAGAGTGAGCTCTCACTGTTTCACGTTCGCCTGGTTGTGACCGATAGTCACTATTGGTTGAATTTGCAGCATGAGTTCTAGGCCATACAAAAATGTGGCTAGTCGCAAAATCTTGGACATCTCTTGCTAATTTCTTTTCTTTTATTCTTTTAAGTTTTTCACTATAGATATTAATTTGCATAGACATATTATTAAACTTCCTGATACATGCTTCAGATTTGAAACAGTCTGTAATTTCTCGGTAAGCACGATCAGTATTTTTCTGTAGCTCAGTTTCAATTGGATCAAAATGTTCTAATAGCAAGTCAATGTATTTGAATCCAATTTCTAAATTCAACTCTTGCCACTTTTTAAGCAAGCTGGGATAAAGCTGTCCATAAGTTGGCATGCATAGGACGCGCATCCCTCTGGGTATTACCTTGAAATGTTTACAGGCCTGTAGATGTTTTCGTTGCCATGATAACCTCTGTAGCTTGTAGAGGTTATTTTCCAAGTCTCTAGTTAGGTCATAAAATTTGGACATGTCTTCCTCCCCCACATTTGAAATATTTAGGTTACTCACTCTTTCCGAAAAATTCAGATTCAGCAATGGGTTACTTTTATGTGGCAAAAAAGCATCAATATTCAAAACATTCAATCCCCCTCCAGGATTGTAGTCCAATTCAATTTCGGTATTCTCCATAGCGTGGAGCAAACGATACAAACAAAGAAAGAAAGTGTAGAAAGTATACAAATATCGTTGACTCCCAAAGTATCCTTGCAGCAAAACAAACAGCAGCACTGATATCCGCAAAACTGTCAGTATACACCACGAGAAAAATTCGTATAAACTTCTTTATTCACATAGACAAAAAACGGATAAGCGCTTTCACATGCTCAACGCATGCTTCTTCAGATCAATTAAACTAAATATTCAAGTTCCTTTTATACATCATTTTCACCAATCATGTCCTCTAGCTTAATTGGTAATTAAGTAATTTATAAAGCCACTCAAATATTTGCAAACAATCTACCTCTCGTTTCATCTGTGAGTCTTAAAGCAGTATATATTATTTACATTCATTCAAACAAATAACATCAGATCTAGCTCACTTTTGTATGCATATAAACTGTTAAAAGCATATTAAAAATATTATACATACTTCTACTAAAAACTGTTTAAAATATTTATAAAACATTAATGTAGCATTTTGAATCTTTATAAAATATGCTGACTTCAGGTCTTATCAACGACAGCGAACAAATACAGAAAGCAAATTAAAAACAAATGCGTTAGCTGCATTAGTAAAGCATCATTCCACCATGAAGCATTAGTCCCTTTTAGTCAATTATTCTAAGCACAGTGTTTATAACATTAGTAAATATAGTCAAAACCAACCTCATTCCGTTAACCTTTTAATATCTTACTTGCGGACATATTCCATAACTCTCAACTCTCACCTCGCATTATTTTAAAGCATCTACTTAAACAAGGAATAGTTGTGTTAGTGAATTCCTACTCACATTCTAATGCGTGAGGTTCTTAAGGTGTTCAACTCCATCTCCACTACATTAACAGATTAACTAACTGTTTACCTATAGTACGCTTCAACTCGTCATATGACGCTGATCTTCATACGGCGCTGATTTAAATATACGACGTTATAATAGCATCTCAAATATATATACATAAACTGTAGTGAAGTATAAAATGTTAAAATATGGATTCAAGACCTGTTTAACACTCACTGGTTTTATGTAAGCTCTCAGTAGTGTAAGAGAAGCGACAGTTATATCCTGCTGAGTACCGGTGCAGGTATGAAGTATCTATCTAGTTTTAAAACTACATAAATCTAAATTACATATATATAAATTCATGACTGCCTAACTATATACGTAAAACAGAAAGATCATTGCAAACTAGAATCTATAAGCATTATTACTCTATTAAGAAGCAAGACTTGAGTAATGTTTTATACAGGTACTCCATTCGATGCAAGGGTTTTAAAAAAACTCTTATTTTTTTATACTGGAAAAAATTCATTATCTAGTAAGGAGTGGTATGTGGGGAGCTAAAATGGAATCCCGCCAAGATTTTTGGCAAATTAGAGTGAATTCAACCCAGTGTCCTGGATTGAATGATAAAACTCTTCTTAATATTAAAAGCTTGTAAAATTTTAGGTATTTCTTAATATATTGTTTATCTATACATTTATCAATTTTGATATACATTTTATGATGTTATAAATACATATCTAATCTCGTGTTTCAAATATACATTTTTCATATGTATTTTTAATGTGAATTCTGATTGCCTATTTTTACTGGTTAAAGTTTTCTACTGATGTAGTTGGGAGTACATCCTTGTTTTTAAAATTTTAAACATTTAAATATTGTTACTTTGCATTTATCTACAGGTTCTGATGAAGTTCTTTATTGTTGGAACAAAAGCACTTAACCCGTCAATAGTTTTTGACTGGCACTCGTTTAAATAACTTTTACAAGGGTCAACTCCCAAACTTTTTCACTGAGAAGTTTGTCCTTGTACAATGTAAGCAGATTTAACTAGAACTTTGCTGTATATTATCATCAGCTAGACAAATACATGCCTGCCTGTGCTGGAAATTAGTTTTAACAGCCCCCCCCCCCATGAGAGTTGTACTTGCAGTCTATGGACCACAAACATTTTTTAATACAGGATTAATGTATTGATGGCTTATGATGGATAAAAGAGATCAGTAAAGGGAAACTTTCTTGATTTGGGGCGGGGGTAGAGGATGTTGCTGGCCTTAGTAGTAAATCTGTATTCCTTGTATAATTAGACAGTAAGAAAGGCATGCATGTGGACTACAGACCATCATCAAGTTTGAAGAGTTTATTTGTAGCTTGCCTCACCTGTTTGGAAGTTGTTTGTCCTGTATTAATATTGTGTGCATGTGGTGTGTGAGTGTAGACAACAGAAGATGAAATCAAGGTTTTCTGCATATATCACTGGGTTGCTAACAGAGCATAAAACAATACATATATGCTGCTGTTAATGCAGTCTTGTTATGCCACTAACAGCATACAGACGGCTTTATTTACGGTGTACCTAATGACACTGTTGGCACCGACTACCTCTTGCTGCAGACAGCTGAATCATTAAAAAAACAAGTTTTGCAGACAATGACTAAACACAGAAGCAATAATACCCAACGGTGTGTGTTATTGGCGAATAACAGGTGCAGGTCCTCTACAATCCTGGAATGGAATTATTACACTCAAGAAACACCTTATCAGGCATTACTTTTTTATTATGATTTTTTTACATATATTTTTAATGTAAAATAATTCTTCCACCCAATGTTTCAAAATTGTAACATGTAACTGCTCTTGGAAGTATTTTACATCCAAAATAAAAGTTACAAGCATTTAATCTGAACACATCCCAAAGAACAAAACAACAAACCCGCTCTCACACACAGCAAGCAGTTATCACTACTTTGTTGAATGAATTCACTTCAAATGTCTCACTGAGCAAAAAAAAAAAAAAAAAAAAAAAAAAAAGGAAAATCACAGAATGCAAAGCATTACAACTTACAGTGATCCACAGATAATGACTAAATATACTTAGTAGAGAATCCATTTGTGCCCTGTGACGAGCAGCAATAAAGTACAGTTTTGTACCTACCATAAATGTAGATGTTCGAAGATCCACATTGCTGCAGTCCTAACACTTGGGTAGTCCGCTGTCCCTCGGTCGGCCCGAATATCAGAGTATAAGGCTGACGTCGGTCAAGGCGCATTTGACTGACATCAGAAGGTCAGGGTACAAATGCGCATGACCGACGTCATATCCTCAGTCTTTTCTTGCCCCAGATGTCAGAAGACCCTAAAAAGAAAGGTCCAAACCCATAGACAACAACTAAACAACCAACCAGCCTAATACCAAAAATATGTACAATATATACAATATACACAATATACCTCAGATGGATAACCCAACCCACACAACCACCTCAAACTACAGAGGGGAAGGAGGGAGGGTAAATTGGACTGCAGCAATGTGGATCTTCGAACATCTACATTTATGGTAGGTACAAAACTGTACTATGTTCTTCATCTCACATTGCTGCAGTCCTAACACTTGGGTAGAATCCCAAAGCAGAGGTAAGGGAGGATGGCTAAACTATAATGAAGCAGGAGCTGCCAAAATGCCCTGCAACAGCAGTGGCAAAACCAGCCCTGGATTTAGAGTACAGTGGTGGTAATGCCTAGAAAAGGTATGCATTGAACTCCAAGTGGCTGCCTCCAAAATATCCTTAGTTGCCACCCCCCTCAAAAAAGCTGTTGAAGTGGCAGTAGCCCTAGTGGAATGAGGCCTAATCCCAGCTGGAATCTCTTTGCCATGATGGGAATAACAGAAAGCAATGCAAAATCCAATCCACTTAGAAATAGTTCGTTTTGACACGGGCTTGCCCTGAGAGCACAAAGCAAAAGAAACTAATAACTGCTGAGATTGTCTGAACCCTTTAGTTCTGTCCAAATAATATCGCAACTGCCTGTGTACATCTAAAGTGTGCAAAATCTTTTCCCCTTTATTTTGGGGATTTGCATAAAAAGTAGGCAAATGAATAGTTTGGTTTAAAGCCACACTAGAAACCACTTTAGGCATAAAGGAAGGATTAGTGCGTAAAGATACCCTATCCTTATGGAAAATTAAGAAAGGCTCAACTGCCATAAGGGCCTGCAATTCAGAAACCCTTCTTGCAGAGGTAATGGCCAACAAGAAAGCAGTCTTCCATGACAAATATTTCAACTCAGCAGTAGCTGCAGGCTCAAAAGGTTGTAGAGTGAGTTTCTCCAACACAAAATTGAGATCCCAAGCAGGAGTAGGAGCCCTTCGTGGGGGTCTTATATTCTTTGCCCCTCTAAGAAATTGCTTGAACAAAGGATGAGAAAACAATGGTGGGTGACAGTCGTAGTGAGCTGAAATTGCTGCAGCATGAATCTTAATAGAAGAGAAGGACAAACCTTTGTCCAATAACTCAGTAAGATATTGAAGAGCCACACTTAAATCAGGCTCAGAAACATCCAAATCCTTAGCTGCACTCCAAAACAAAAATCTCTTCCATTTATCTGCGTACACTTTCCTTGTACTAGGCCTTCTAGCTTCCAAAATCACATTCAAAACTTGTTGTGGAAGTTGAGACCCTCTATGGTTTAAAACAGAATATGCCAGGCTGTTAGGTGAAGAGAGTGAAGTTTGACATTGAGCAAATGACTGTCCTCCTGGGACAACAGATGTGGAATCAAAGGCAAAGGCCATGGAGGCTTCCGTACTAGACTTCTCAGTAATGGGTACCAGTGCTGTCGAGGCCAATCTGGAGCTATCAAAATCATCCTTGGCTTGTCCTGTCTGACCTTCAGAAGTACCTTTGGGAGGAGAGGCAGAGGCGGAAAGGCATACACATGAAGATTCTTCCAACTGAACGAAAGAGCATCCACTTTCCAAGCTGTGGGATGAAACCTCTTCGTGCAAAACTTTGGCAGCTGGTGGTTTAGTGGAGAAGCGAACAGATCTATGTCTGGAGTTCCCCAGGACACTGTCAATTTCTGAAATACATGAAGATCCAGTTTCCACTCGTGGGGATCCATGATTTGTCTGCTTAACACATCTGCTAAGGAGTTCTGTGCTCCCGGCAGAAACCTTGCCTGAAGACTTAGTTGTAAACTGAGAGCAGTCTCCCACAAAATCATTGCTTGCCTGCATAGAGGATAAGAATGTGTTCCCCTTGCTTGTTGATGTACCACATGACAGTTGTGTTGTCTGTTAGAATCAACACCTGCCCTGGAAGAAGTAAATCCTTGAAAGCTATTAATGCAAACTGGACTGCTAACATCTCCTTCAAGTTGATATGTAGATGCAGTAGTCTGACAGGCCACTTGTCTTGTATCCACTTTCCGTTTAGATGAGCTCCCCAAGCTTTGTCTGAGGCATCTGTCGTTAAAATTTGACTCGCCTCTGGCCGGGTCACAGAGAGTCCCTTGTTTAGGTGACATTCCTGAGCCCACCACAAAAATTCCTTTTGAATGCAAGGTATTATTTGAATGACAGTGTCCAGATCCTGGCAGTGCTGTGTCCATACATTTTGAGATACCATTGCAACTTCCTCATATGCAGTTTGGCATTGGGAAGCACCAGAATACAAGATGCCATGAACCCTAAGGCTTGAAGGACTGTCCTTGCAGTCAGCCCGGACTGAAGAGATAGATGATGGAAGTAAAGGGAAAGATTCTTTTGTTTGTCCGGGGTTAGAAAGGCCATCTGGGATGCTGTATTCAGTCTTACACCCAGAAAGCACATGTCTTGAGAGGGTACTAGACTGGACTTTATTTCGTTCACAGAATACCCCAGGCATCTTAGCACTGCTATGACAAATTCCAAATGTCGAAGAAGCTCGTCCCTTCCTTGAGCCAGAATCAGGCAATCGTCCAAATAAGGATAGATTTGTATTCCTTTTAGCCTGAAGAAAGCTATCACTGGAGCCAGAACTTTGAAATACTCTGGGCAGTAGATAAGCCAAAGGGCAATGCAGAGAACTGATAGTGAGAAGTCCCAGTCCAAAACGTAGATACTTCCTGCAACTTAGCCTGATAGGAACATGAAGGTAAGCCTCCTTGAGATCCAAAGTTACCATCCAGTGATCCCTGCCCAGCAGAGGTAAAAGCTGTTGTAACGTCAACATTTTGAACTTGGGAATGTCCAGATAAGTGTTGAGGATAGATAAATCCAAAATTGGTCTCCACGTGTTCCCCTTTTTTGGTACAAGGAACAGGCGAGAATAAAATCCTAGGCCCCTTTCTGGCACAGGAACCGGCTGTATGGCCCCTATTTGGAGTAACAGAGAAATTTGCTTGTGAGCCTCTATTCTTTGTTGAGGAGGAATGTCTGGCATGCCTTTGAAAGGAGGCAAGGTATGGAAATAAAACCTGTAACCGTGATGTATGATATCCAATACCCATCTGTCTTGGGTAATCAAACTCCAATTTTCTTTGAAAAGTGCCAACCTTCCTCCCAAAGGTGCTGCCAGGCGAGAAGGTTCTGGCAGCTGAAAAGGTAGGTCATTGGGTCTGTTTACGAAAGGACTGACCCCTGCCCTCACCGAAGACTGTGCAGGAGAACTCCCTGTTCTAGGCCTGAAAGAGCCCTGACCCCTGCCCCTGCCACGCCTAGATCTAGCCCTAGACTGGGAATCATAAGAAGGATACGTCCACCCCTTAGTAGGCCAATTTCTACTAAACTTTGGAGGCTGAACCTGCAAAAAATCTTTAACAGTCTGCATAGACTTAGCCTTGTCTTCCATTTTCTTTAAAACTGCCTCAACAGGCGAACCAAACAAGACATCAGATTGCAAAGGGGCATCCAAAATCCTAGTTTTAACATGGTCAGATAAATTTTGATCCCTCAGCCAGGCATGCCTGCGAAGCACTGACCCAGTGGCAGCCACCCTGGAAGAGGCCTGTACAGCATCAAAACCACATTGCAAAGAATGTTTCCCCACCTGTTCAGAAACATGCACTAAATCTTGTAACTCTTTACAATCAATACCTTCCGCCAAAGCATCAACCTTAGATTTCAACTGTGAAAGGAGATAATTTTGATATTTCAACATGTGAAACTGGCAATTCAAAGCTCTCATGGCTAAAGTGGAAGAAGTATAAACTTTCTTTCCCCATCTATCCAAGGCCCTGGCCTCTTTATCTGCAGGAACCGGATTCTTGACAACAGAAGCCTTAACACCCTTAGGCCCCTGGCTAACAGTTTCTGGGTCTGCCCTAGGACTCTTAAAAAGATACTTATGAGCTTCAGGCACCCTGTAATACCTATCTGGTTTAACAGGAGCAGGAGGCAAAGAGTCAGGATTAAGAGAAGCCTCTGCAAACACATCTTCCACCACATTCAAAACAGGAGGTATAGCCAAAGGCCTATGCTGGGGTAAAAACAAATATTCCCTAAGCCTTTTCCTGGAGTCAGAGAAGTTCTGACCTTACCATTTAAAATGCTCTCTCATGGAGTGAAGGGTCTCTGAAAAAGAAAAATCCTCAGGAGGAGAAGCAGAAGGAGTAGAATCATCCACATCAGAATCAGAATAATGAGAATACTCCTGCAAGTCTTCAGCCGAAGACTCAGACACATCCGAAGCCTGCTCATAATCCCCCAACACTGGTTCCATCCTAGGCCTCTTATCAGGAGGGGGCATAGAGCCTCTAATTAAAGTAATTAAATCTTCTGCCATTTTAAGCATATGCTTCTTGGGCACAGAACCTGAAGAAGTAGGAGTGACACCCACAGAAGCTAAACTAGACCTGCCTCTAGGAGAAGCCTTGGAAGCAGAAAGAGAGGGCCTAGACACCTTAGGAAGGGAGGGGAGTAAAGTTATCTGAGAAGCCCCTACAGCCTGACCTGCCTCCTGGGAGGCCACATCCTGTAAAATCAAAGTTTCTCCCTGGGACTCCAGAGAGGCCGCCGTCGGAACCACCGGTTCCACTGACGCCTCTAAAGAACCGGCGTCCGGTTCGGACGACTCCTCTAACCTAGGTTTAACTGCCTTGTCCTTGCGCTTCTTTGAGGAAGCCGGGGTCGGAGCATCCGACGGCATATTGTAATTGCACCGCTTCCCAAAGACCAACCTGGCACAATCCAACCTTCGCTTTACAGTGCGTTTATTAAACCTAGCACAAAAGCGACACCCAACAACGTCGTGCTCAGGTCCCAAACAAGGTATACACAAATTATGGTAATCCCTATGCGGTATCTGTTTCCCACAAGAAATACAGTTATTCACTTTTTCTGACATCCGGTAAACCACTGAGGCAAGAAAAAAACAAAATATTCCCCAACGGGGTACTTAACCAACTCTGACTTCGGTCTGAAACTCCGAATTCGAAAAATTTCAGAACGCCGAACGGCACTTGCAACACTGCTTCTGCATCGGACCATGCGGCAAAAAAGACTGAGGATATGACGTCGGTCATGCGCATTTGTACCCTGACGTTCTGATGTCAGTCAAATGCGCCTTGACCGACGTCAGCCTTATACTCTGATATTCGGGCCGACCGAGGGACAGCGGACTACCCAAGTGTTAGGACTGCAGCAATGTGAGATGAAGAACATCATTGTGGTACTAATTAAATGACTGGTGGTTTCTGTGATCCTCTGTCTTTGGGGACCACCACTTTTGAAGGTGTAGTCAATTCTATTTGCTTAGCCTGCTGTTGTTGCTACTGCAGTGGCCTTGTGTGGATTTCAAAAGCACTTGGTTTTCACTTGAATGGACTTTTTATGCAAAACACAGGCCCGATGGACTTCCTTATGTTTGGAAAAAAGTTTTCTGGAAATGCTTGCTCACTTCCTTCAGGATGTGACCACTTGAACAACTCCATGTTTAAGGTATCTATGCTGTCTTTTTAGATGGTCACATTTGTGGTGTTTCTTTTGTTAAGGCTGCTGCTTTTCATTAGTTGCATTGTGAATTTTTATATTTATTTAATATGCTTTTATTGATATATTATAACAATTGTAAAGTATTATCCTTGTATATTCATTTTATACTTCAGTTTACTCATATTATGCATTTTTTTTAGCTTTAGAATTATGTGCAGTGCTTAGAACATAAACATTATAATAAACTTGGGGTCTATATCACTTAATCGAAATACATTTTCATCGAATACATATTCACCAAACTCTAAACATCAAAATTCATTTTAGTGAACCTTAGACTATTTTCCAGGGTTAGGAAGCACTTGGCCATCACCAAAACTTTGCCCTTTTCCCAACTGTAATGCAATCTTGGCGTTGATAGATATAGTTTTTTTGGGGGGGGTTGATTTAGAATGGTGTCTGTTCCAGAGTGCTAGTGGGAGAGTGATTCCTAATGCTGGAAAAAGTTTGAGGTTCGCTGAAATGAATTTCAATGTTTAGAGTTCTATGAGTACGTATTTGATGAATACATATTCTGATTAAGTGATACAGACCCAATAAACTTGCATTCTCAGATTTAATAGATTTCATAGAATGACCGTAATTTTTCCTTATACCTTTGGCCTGCACTCCGTAAAATGTGTAGCTTTCTGCCAAACAATTGAAGACTGCAGTGATGGTCACTAAATAAGAGATATTTCAGATTTCCTACTCTTCAAGAAAATGCATGCCAAATCGCACAGTAAAAGTGTGCTGAAGAGCAGCTGTTGAATCTTTGCAAAATTCCTTCCTTTTACTATTGGTTAAGAAACTGCCTTCAAGGTCAGATGTGTAAGCTGCAATAGCGGCTCATCTAAAGATTTTAGGAATCCAATTAAAAGCTCGGTGTGTTTCAAAACATTATTGCCAGTTATTATTGGTAATTATATTAAAGAACCAAACCTTCCCAAATTAAATTGTTTGGATAAGTATTTGTTTACTATAATTCGTTGCACAAAATCCACACTCAATAGTGGCTCAGTGAAGAGTTTCATACACACGAGTATATAACACAGGTGAACCAGAGCAAAAACGGCTGTAACAGTTCTATTACTGTAAAGTAATCACCAATCCAAAGTAAAAATCCAGCTTCTTCTTTATTCGAACAAATAAAACAGACGAAATGAGCGCTTTCACGTATCCTTGATACGCTTCATCAGATTTCATTGTAAATTGAAGCAGCTCAACTTAAATAGTACTCTACAGTCCTTCATTGCGCCATTTATCTAATTAATTAACAAACATCTTTCTTTAATAGAGGAGTATAATTTACTTTTAAAGCCATACTCAAACTTAGTACTGATAGCATTCATCCTATGGTATTGGGTCTAACATTTATATACATTTTTAAAATGTCTTCTAGAAAATCAAGCTGCATTA
The DNA here is from genome assembly GCF_019279795.1 of Protopterus annectens. Taxonomy (NCBI): domain Eukaryota; kingdom Metazoa; phylum Chordata; order Ceratodontiformes; family Protopteridae; genus Protopterus; species Protopterus annectens. The sequence goes on from NC_056748.1 coordinate 177,835,470, forward strand.
TACGTTCTTTAAAAATAGCATACTTAAAAGTGAAAGTTGCATATTGTGAATTCAAGTAATAAGAGATATATGTAATATGTATATATACATCTCAAATGTTGAAAACGAAATGTAACAATCTAACAGATATATTAATGATTTCTAAGCAAATACTTAAATAGTACATTCAGACTCCTAATTATCTATGTAAAAATCATGTTTCATAACTACATGTTTAATGCACCACTGAAGCAAACATTAATTACTTTCCCCATAACAGTTCATGTATCAAACCAATAAATGAATAAATGAATAAATAAATACGCTAGTGTGTAAATAGGTAAAAATCTATAGATGAATAAGTGAATAAATATATACATAAATATATATATATATATATATATATATATATATATATATATATATATATATGTAACACGATACATGTTATATCCGAAATCATATAAAACTATAATCAAGTACATAATATCTAAGAAAATGGAAATATGACAGTACTACTGGCAATTTCTATCAGTTGTAAGCATGTTATATCCTATTAAACTAATATAAAACTGTCTATAAATGTTAATATTATTATATAAATATAAATATAAATATGCAAATAAATAAATGAATAAGTGAATAAATAAATAAATAGTACATATATCTAGTCTTTACTTTGTTTTATATAATTATATATATTATGAATATATGTATAAACATTTCATTAAACAGATACCTACATATACATAGGATGCATTTGGTCTTCATCCATCCACATATTATTTCATTATTACCAATTAATCATAGATATGTAGGTTATTTAACATAATAAAGATGTATATGTGTATATTCAAATAGTATTTCCATCTACCTAGGCAAAATCTTAATATAAATTTAGATCTGTATATAATCTCACAAGGTCTAAAATAACCTGATAGTATGGGCCAAGCATCTAGCTTAAATATTAGAATTATCTTAGTATTGGTCTCATTGGAACATTCTGGTTCAGACCCGGGGGATAGTGTGCCCTCATCCTTAGGATCCAATGAAGTTCCTTTAGTTCAAGCATATTCACCGACTCTCCTCCATGTGTATTTGTCTCAACTATTTGTAATGTTCTAAATTTAAAGCTATGTGTTACGTTTTCTTTTATGTGCTTGGCCAATGCATTGGTTTCATTATTTTTTCTAATATCATATGTGTGATTATAAATCCTTTTTCTAAACTCTCTTTTGGTGAGTCCTATGTAGAATGCTGTGCAAATTTCACATGTTGCAAGGTAGATAACATTACATGTGTTGCATGTGGCATAGAAACTGGGCTTAAATTCATAAGTCAAGGTTGGATGTATAAACTCCTGGACCTCAGTAATATACTGGCACATGTTACATTTATTACATGCAAAGGTTCCTAAGTTAAAGCATAACCTCGGAACTGAGAACAGTTCTTTCTTATGTGTCTTACATAACAATCTTTTTAAGTTCTTATTATTTCTATATACGAATCCTGGGGTTTCTCCTATTATTTTCCTTGTTCTTTCATCCACCGTTAATACTGGCCAATGCTGTCCTATGATTTGTGTGATCTTCTTATTATCATTGGTATAAGTGGTCAGGAATTGAACTCTTTCTCTGAAATTTGAGTTATATCTTTGCTTATTATTATTGTAGAATTTCCATGCACTCTTCTCCACTAAAGCCCCATCTCTATCTTTCATAACCTGCTCTTTAATTTCCCTCACCATTTTTTTATCATATCCCCTTTTCAGGAACAGTTGTTCCATCACTTGTACTTCTAATAGAAAATCTGTTTGTTTCCTACATAGTTTGTTTAATCGAATGAACTGGCTTTTAACAATGCCTCTAAAGACATGCCTGGGGTGCATGCTATCAAAGCTGAGTATAGTGTTCTTCCAACAACTTTTCCTATAGATATTTGATGTAATTTTTCCTTCTTCTATCTTTAGGTTCAGATCTAGAAAATTTATCTCTATATACGATGCTTCCATGGTAAATTTGAGGAAGTGGGTAGTATTTTCCATATATTGTATCAAGCTTGAAAACTGCTCTCTTGTTCCATCCCAGATAATTATGATATCATCTACAAATCTTGAATACATAATAGCATTCTTAAATAGAGGATGACTAAATAGAAATTCCCTTTCCCACCAATTCATCACCAAATTGGCATAGGTGTTAGCGCAGGGTGTGCCCATGGCAACACCCCACTTTTGTAAGTATAAATGGTTGGAAAAGGAAAAAACATTATTGGAGAGGACCATATCCAGCAATTGGCATATTAATATGTTTTTATTTCTACTAACTTCAGGGTAGTGTTGAAGTAATTCTCTAATACTCTGTATTCCATAATCATTGGGGATACTAGTAAAGAGATTTTGTATATCTAGGGTAATTAGCATATGAACCCCAGGAATTAATGCTATATCTAAACTATTCAGCATCTCTAATAGCTGATAGCTATCTCTCAAAATGGTGGGGATCTGATTCATGATAGGTCTTAAACTCTTTTCTATAAATATAGAAATATTTTGTGTGGCCCATCCTTCACCATCTACGATGGGCCTAAGGGGAGGTGGGGACATTTCTTTATGCATTTTAGGTAATGCTTTTATGTGTGGTATCTGTGGAAATTCTACATATAAAAAATCATACAATACTTTATCAATCTGACGACACATTAACATGTCGTATAACTCATCATTAATTCTATTCAATATTTCAGATAACCTATCGCTAGAAATTTCTATGTATGTGTCCTGATCACTTAACATTAATGCCATAAGTGCATTGTATTGTTCTGTATCTAGTATTACTATGCCTCCTCCTTTATCTGCTGGTCTAATAGTAATGGAGGGTTCTCCTGTTAGTTCCTGTAGAGACAGCCTTTCATGCTTATTCATATTGAAGTATAAACATTTTCTATTACCTTGAAAAAAATAATCATATAAACTTTTTTCGCATAATTTTACAAAGCAATCAACATGACTAGGTAGTGGTGGACAATATACACTTTTCTTTTTGCAGCAAAATTCACTCTTATTCTCTTCATAATTATTTGCTTCATTGTAAAACATCAATTTAAGTGCTACTTTACGACTAAATAATCTTAAATCTATCAACATATCTTGTAAGCAGCTTGCTTGTGAAGGCACAAACGATAGGCCTCTATTTAGGAGGCTAATATCAGATTTATTTAACGTATAACTAGATAGGTTAAAAAACAAAGAAGAAGAAAAGTCATTTACTGCTTCTGTCGTCGTCTTTGCTGTCCATTCTCTTCCGAAAGAGTCCTTTTTCGTTTCTCCCAGCTCCTGGATCTCTCCCTGAAAGTTATCGATTTCTTTATGGAGTAAGGTAAAAAAAGGGGGGCTACTGCATGGCGTTTCAAAATTGCCCCTGTATCTTTAGTACTTCTATCTTTATTACCTTTCTCTGCCTCCTGGTTCGGTAGGGGAGTAGAGGCAGGAGCATGTAGCAACAAATCCGCCACCTCTGGCGGCGTAGTAAATGCACTGTCGGAAGTTCTGGTATCATTAATCTGGACCACCGTAGTGTTCTGTACTCTAGATTCTTCATGATTCAAGTTTTCAGTATGTAATGTTCTTTCATTATGTTTGACTGCATCTTCCTGGTTCAGACGACGTGGCCAAATAAACACGTGACCTTCAGCAAAGTCACGATGGTCACGCTGTAGTTTACGTTGTTTTATGGATTGCAGTCTATTGCTATATGCTTCAACTTGAATGTATAGCGCTTCTACTTTGCCTATACAAAAATCATTGTTGAAGGTTTCACAGATTTCTTGATTAAGCTTATTGGCATTATTAATCAATTCACTTTCAAGGGGCATGAAATGCTCTATTAAGAGTTGCATATATTGCCGGCTAGTGTTTAAGTTGATCTCTTGCCATTTTCTTAATAGTTCTGGTTGACTGTCGCCGTAAGTCGGCATACATAGTACTCTCATGCCTCTAGGTATTAAATTGAAGTGTAACGATGCTTCTAAATGCTTTCGTTGCCAATTATAGCGTTGTATTTTATATAGAGTATTTTCTAGTTGTTTAAATAATGTATTAAACAGTTCCATGTTGCAATTACCTTGTTCAATATGGGAGTTCAAGTCTCTCCCAAAATCCAGACTCAATAAAGGGTTCGGACCACTGTTAACAATATTCGACCACCTCTTGGCACCAGCCCTCGATTCCGGATTGTAATCTAGCTCGATAGCAGGATGAGCCATTTTGCCAGTTGAAACGGTTAGAAGTCACCAGCCAAAAAAATACACAGAAAAACGTTCAACTGAACCTGGAACACTTGTCACAACCAGAGCAATACGAGTATATAACACAGGTGAACCAGAGCAAAAACGGCTGTAACAGTTCTATTACTGTAAAGTAATCACCAATCCAAAGTAAAAATCCAGCTTCTTCTTTATTCGAACAAATAAAACAGACGAAATGAGCGCTTTCACGTATCCTTGATACGCTTCATCAGATTTCATTGTAAATTGAAGCAGCTCAACTTAAATAGTACTCTACAGTCCTTCATTGCGCCATTTATCTAATTAATTAACAAACATCTTTCTTTAATAGAGGAGTATAATTTACTTTTAAAGCCATACTCAAACTTAGTACTGATAGCATTCATCCTATGGTATTGGGTCTATCATTTATATACATTTTTAAAATGTCTTCTAGAAAATCAAGCTGCATTATAAGTTCTTTAAAAATAGCATACTTAAAAGTAAAAGTGAAAGTTGCATATTGTGAATTCAAGTAATAAGAGATATATGTAATATGTATATATACATCTCAAATGTTGAAAACGAAATGTAACAATCTAACATAGATATATTAATGATTTCTAAGCAAATACTTAAATAGTACATTCAGACTCCTAATTATCTATGTAAAAATCATGTTTCATAACTACATGTTTAATGCACCACTGAAGCAAACATTAATTACTTTCCCCATAACAGTTCATGTATCAAACCAATGAATAAATAAATAAATAAATACGCTAATGTGCAGATAGGTAAAAATCTATAAGTGAATAAGTGAATAAATATATACATAAATATATATATGTATATATATGTAACACGATACATGTTATATCCACAGTTTCATACACAGTGAACTTGCCAGTAAGCCAAAAGACCTCTACAGCTTATTCTGTGAATGCACTGCGTAGACAGGATTTTTTTTTAAAGTTCTACTGATCTTTAACAGCAGATGTTCATAGAACACACATATGCAGTGCAATGAAAAAGTATTTGCCCCCTCCTGATTTTTTATTTCTTTGCATGTTTGTCACACTTAAATGTTTCAGATCATCAAATAAATTTAAATATTAGATAAAGATAACTCAAGTAAACACAAAATGCAGTTAAGTGATGATTTTATTTATTAAGGAAAAAAATATCCAAACCTACATGGTCCTATGTGAAAAAGTAATTGCCCCCTTGTTAAATCATGAAGTAACTGTGGTTAATCACATTTTTGGGAAAGCGGAGTTCAATTTCACTAGCCACACCCAGGTCTGATTACTGCCAGACCTGTTGAATCAAGAGATCTCTTAAATAGAACCTATCAGACAAAGTGAAGTAGGCAAAAAGATCCCAAAAAGGAAGACATCATGCCACAATCTAAAGAAATTCCAGAACAGATTAGAAACAAAGTAATTTACATCTATCAGTCTGGAAAAGGTTGCAAAACCATTTCTAAAGCTTTGGGACTCCAGCAAACCATGGTGAAAGCCATTATCCACAAATTTACAAAAGATGAACATTGGTGAACCTTCCTCCCAGGAGTGGCCGGCCTACAAAAATTACCCCAAAAGCGCAGCAACGACTCATCCAAGAGGTCACAAAAGAACCCAGAACATCATCTAGAGAACTGCAGGCCTCACTTGCCTCAGTTAAGTTCAGTGTTCATGACTCAACCAAAAGGAGGAGACTGGGCAAATACGGCATGCATGGCAGAGTTACAAGGTGAAAACCACTGCTGACCAAAACGAAAAAGACTAGTCTCACTTTTGCCAAAAAACATCTTGATGATCCCCAAGACTTCTGGGAAAATATTCTGTGGACTGACAAAACAAAAGCTGAACTTTTTGGGAGGTGTGCATCCCGTTACATTTGGCGTAAAAGTAACGCAGCATTTCAGAAAAAGAACATCATGCAAATAGTCAAATATGGTGGTGGTAGTGTGATGGTCTGGGGTGGCTTTGCTGCTTCTGGACCTGGACGACATGCTGTGAATGATGGAACCATGAATTCTGCTCTCTACCAGAAAATCATGAAGAAGAATGTCCAGCCATCAATTGGTGACCTCAAGCTGAAGCACACTTGGGTTCTGCAGCAGGACAATGATCCAAAACACACCAGCAAGTCCACCTCTGAATGGCTGAAAAAAAAACAAAATGATGGGCTTTGGAGTGGCCTAATAAAAGTCCGGACTTTAATCCAATTGAAATGCTGTGGCATGACCTTAAAAAGGTGGTTTATGCTAGGAAACCCTCCAATACAGCTGAATTAAAATAATTCTGCAAACAGTGGGCCAAAATTCCTCAACAGCGATGTGAAAGACTCATTGCCTGTTATTGCAAACGCTTGACTGCAGTTGTTGCTGCTAAGGGTGGCACAACCACTTATTAGGTTTAGGGGGCAATTACTTTTTCACATAGGGCCATGTAGGTTTGGATAGTTTTTTTCCTTAATAAATAAAATCATCACTTAAAAACTGCATTTTGTGTTTACTTGGGTTATCTTTGTCTAAAATTTATATTTGTTTGATGATCTGAAACGTTTAAGTGTGACAAACATGCAAAAAAATAAGAATTCAGGAAGGGGCAAATACTTTTTCATTGCACTGTACGTAGTAGTAGTGTCTGGCAGTCCACCACAGCACAGCATTCCTCTCCTTGCATGCCTGTGATGAAAGAAAAGTTGTGTAAAAATCTTATCATAACCATAGATGTCCTTCTCTTCTATATGCTGCAGTATTCATAACATGATGGAGTCCATCACCAGATGACTGGTACACTCAGCCAGTATACAAAAGTCTAACACTACTGTAGGGTATGTGTGTGACACTGCATGTAGTTCAGGTCCTACGTTGGTCATAAAATGACATTTGGTATAAAGCAGACATCAGCATGTACCAAGCCTCGGAACTGAATGCCGCCAGAGGAGCACCGCCTGAACAAGGTTGAGGAAACACACCACCAACATACAGGCAAGCATCAGGAGGAAAGTGGGGGGGGGGATACTGCAACATATAGAACAAAAAAACATCTATGGTTATGGTAAGATTTTACACTATTCTATGTCCTTTTGTTTACATGTTGCAGTATTCATAACATGAAGGAGAATACCAAAGCGTCCTGCAGAAAAAGAGGTGAGCGATGGGGCAGTAGCATTCTCTACAAACCACTGCAGAATAGCCCTTGCTAAATCAGCTCTAGACCTGGAAATGTCATTCAACTTATAGTGTATTGTGAACAGGTAGCTGCTTCTAATCTAGAGCAGGTGCCTAGACCCTTGAAAAAGACACCAGATGAGGATACAGCTCTGGCAGAATGTGCCCTAACAGGGGAAGCAAGAGTCTTCCCATGGGACACACAACAAAAGGAAATGATTTTGGAAATCCAAGTGGAAACAGTCTGCTTGGAAACAGGCCTGCCCAGGGCCCTTTGGTGAGAAGAGATAAAAAGATGATCATATTTCCTAACAGGCTTCGTTTTGTCCACACAAAATCTGAGCTGACTATGTACATCTAAGGTGTGCAAAATCCTCTCACTAGAGGACTGGGGAGAAGGGAAAAGGTATTAATTAATGGAGTGATTAAGTAACAACTCATTTACCACCTTTAGCACAAAAGGGTTAGTGGGTAAGGAATCCCTATCCTTGTGGAAAACAGTAAAGGGGAAGAAGCCATCAGTGCCTGAAATTCAGAAACCCTTCTAGCCGATGTAATGGCCAAAAGAAGAATTGTTTTCCAGGTGCAATGCTGAAGAGAAGAACTTCTTGCTGGTTCAAAAGGAGCCGGGGTAAGTTTTTCTATAACAAAATTAAGATTCCAAACGAGGAGGAACCAATTTCCTTGGTGGTCTGACATGCAGATCACCTTTTAGGAAAAGTACAACTTCCAGCCTTGAGGCCAAGGGAAGAGTCATAGGCAGACATGCTGAGATAGCAGTAAGATGAGAGAGTATGACAGTCCACGCTTCAGTAATTCACACAGCTAGGACAACACCCCTGGAACATCCACCAGCAGTGTTTGCAGACCTTTAGAAATACAAAGGAAAAAGCTTTTCCATTTGGAAATATAGGATTTCCTAGTATTGGGTTTTCTGACCTCCTGCAGAACTTGCAGCACGTCCTCAGAGAAAACGTGTCTGAAAGGAATCAAAACCCTATCACCGGGTCTATATTATAAGATCGACGGTTGAAAACATCGAACATCGAATAACATATGGTCGATGTCTTCAAACGTCGACATAAAGACAAAAAAGAAAAATGTACCCTAGCGGGATTAAGCAGGGGGGAGCAAGCCCCCCTGCACCCCCTACACACTCCCCGCTAGTTAAATATACCAACTCCTAGACCGAACTACATTGCAGTAAACGGAAATCTCCCCTTACGGAGATTTCCGTTTACATGCTCGAGATACTGAGCGTTCGATATTCTCGTGTCAACAATGTTAGATTCAACATTGTCGGCTTTTGAGAATATGATATAGACCCCTATCACCCACAGGGTCAGTTGCAGTGTTGACATCTGTGGGCGTGTATTAGAGATCCCTTGTCCTGTGTGAGTTGGTGCACTCTAGAGATCCCTTGTCCTGTCTGAGTAGATCCACTCTATGGAGTAACTTATGATGTTTGCCCTTGGCTAAATGCAGGAGGAGGAGGAGGAACTAATGCTGTCTGAACCAAAAGGGAGTCACCAGAAGATTTTTAGTTGCACCTGTTGAATCTTCAGCAGGACCTTTTGGAGAAGTGGGAAGGGGGAAATGCATATAGAAACCACCCCCTTCCAAGAAAAGGACAGGGTGTCTACCTTCCATGCCAGACGATTGGGAGCTCTGGCACAAAACTTTGAAAGTTGTCTGTTCATGGGGGAGGTGAAGAGATCTACCTGAGGAGTACCCCACTGATGGACAATGTCTAGAAACTCTTCTCTGTGTAACATCCACTCATGGGACTGAGTCATGGACCTGCTCAATGTGTCTGCCACAACATTTTGAGTGGAAGGAATATAAACAGCTTGGAGGATGAGTTGAGTCTGAGATGCTAACTCCTAAGCTTAGAGACCCAGTCAGCACAGGAGATAAGACTTGGTCCCCCTTGGATCCCCCACCCGCCTGGTTGTTGACATACCAAAGGACTGTGGTACTGTCTGCAAACCACTTCAGGGTGCCTGGAAGAAAAGGTTTGAAGATTTGTAGAGCAAGAAAGTACAGTTGTGTACACTTACCACAAATGTAGATGTTAAGAGTGTATTCACTGTTCCAGTCATCACCTGTGTGACTATTCCTAAAGCTGAGGAGAGGAGTGGTAGGATTAGTAAGAGACCTAGAAATGGGTCAGCATGCCTTGCAGAACTGCAGAGGCAAACCCTGCCCTAGCCTTAGAAAATGCAGGTAGGTGGTAATGCTTGGTAAAGGTATGGACAGAAGTATGTCCCTGGTGGGAACTCCTCTGAGGAATGCTATGGAAGTGGAGGCTGCCCTAGTGGAATGGGTTCAAATATACTTGGGAGGGGGGGGGGTTCCCATGCAATATGTAGCAGAAATGGATACAGTGTGATATCCATTTGGAAATGGTGTGCTTGGAAATGGGCTTCCCATCTGCCCCTGGGGCAAAGATGACAAGTAGTTGGTCTGTTTTCCTGACGAGTTTAGTACGGTCCAGATAGTATCTGAGCTGTCTGTGCACATCTAGTGAGTGCAGAATTCTTTCCCCCTTGTTTTGAGGTTTAGGAAAGATGGTGGGTAGATGTATGGCCTTGTTGGCAGTTACATTAGATACCACCTTGGGCATAAAGGAGGGATTAGTCCTCGGGGAAACCCTGTCTGCATGGAAGATGATGAAGGGCAAAATGGCCATCAGTGCCTGAAGTTCTGAAACCCTTCTGGATGAAGTGATAGCTAGGAGAAAGGCAGTCTTCCAGGAGAGGTATCTTAGTTCTGCTGAAGTAACAGGTTTGAAGGGTGGTAAAGTTAGCTTTTCCAAAACATAATTCAGGTCCCAGGCTGGAGTGGGTGACCTTCTGGGAGGTCTGACATTAGAAGCCCCTCTGAGGAATTGTTTAATCAAAGGATGGCAGAAAAGGGGCTGTTCTGTATCAAAATGAGCTGAAATGGATGAGTTGTGGATTTTGATAGAGGAGAAGGAGAGGCCACTATTAAGTAGCTCCGCTAGGTAGTCCAGGATAAGAGGGATAGAAGGTTGTGAGGTATTTCTCCCTCTGGACTGGCTCCAGGAGCAGAATATTTTCCATTTTCCTGCGTAAGATTTTCTGGTGCTGGGCCTTCTGGCCTCTGTGATAATGTCTAGGACCTGTTTGCTTAACAGGGGGCCCCTTGCTTGCCTTTAGAGTATTAGCCATGCTGATAGTTTGGCAGTCTACAAGTCTGGGTGCAGCATTTCCCCTCAAATTGAGTTAAGAGGTCTGAGATCAGGGGAAGTTGACTGGGAGGATGAAAGGTCAGGCTGTGCAGTAAGGAGTACCAATGTTGTCTGAGCCTATCTGGAGTAATGAGGATGGCCTTTGGTATCTCCTCCCTTATTTTGATCAGTACCCTTGGAATAAGAGGCAGAGGGAATCCAAACACAAACAGGGTGTTCCAGGGGAAGGTCAAGGCATCCACCTTGCACGCTAAGTGGTGATACTCCCTGGTACAGAATTTTTTCAGCTGATGGTTGAGATGCAAAGCAAAAAGATCCACCTCCGGAGTCCCCCACGCCTGAGTGATTTGTAAAAAGATTTTTCTGTGGAGCTGCCATTCATGCGGGTCCAGTAAGTTTCTGCTTAAGTGGTCTGCCAGGGTGTTGTTGATCCCTAGTAGATATTGGGCTATCAGGTGCAGTCCCATGGAAGAGGCAGTCAGCCAGAGGATCATGGCTAGCCTGCACAGAGGGCAAGATTGGGTCCCTCCCTGTTTTCTGATGTACCACATTATTGTGGTGTTATCTGTTCTGATAAGGAGAACTCCTGGCTTCAGATGGGGTTTGAAGGATGTCAGAACCTTTTGTACTGCCATCATTTCCTTCTGGTTTGGTTGTGTAAGGGAAGGTGCTGGGCATCCCAATGACCTTGGGTGCACCTGCCTTCTAGGTGAGCACCCCAAGCTATGCCTGTGGCATAAGTGGTAATGGTCTGCCCGGTTGGGTGGAGGGTGAAGGAAAGACCCTTGTTCTGGGCACAGGCCCCTGCCCACCAGAGAAACTCAGCCATTATACAGGGGATCAGAGGGAGAGAGGTCTCTACAGGTAGAAAGTGCTGACACCAAAGGTTCTTAAGGTGCCACTGAAGTATTCTCATATGAAGCCTGGCCAAAGGAATTAGAAGGAGATGCAATGTACCCCAAAGCTGACAGGAACTTCCTCACTGTGAGGTGACTTCTGGAAGCCAGCTGGGTAAAACAGAGAGGCAGGAAGTTCTGCTTTTCTGGGATGAGAAGGCCATTTAGGATGCTGTATCCAGCAGTGCTCCCAAGAAAATGAGGGTGTTTGCTTTGATTTCTTCTCGTTGATGGTGTACCCGAATAAGGTTCGGAGGGCTTTGACAAAGAGGAGGTCTTTGAGGAGCTTTTCTTTTCAGTCTGCCTGAATGAGGCAGTTGCCCAGATAAGGGTAAATTTGTATATTTGTCTGTCTGCAAAAGGCTATGGCCGGGGGGCTAAGCATTTGGTGAATACACTGGGAGCAGTAGATAAGCCAAAAGGTAGTGCAGAGAACTGAAAGTGTTGTGAGCCTGCTCTGAAGCAAAGGAATTTCCTGCAGGATTCCGTTATGGGGATATGGAGGTAGGCATCTTTTAGATCTAGGGTAACTAACCAGGCATTTTTTGTCAGCAAAGGCAGCAGCTGCTGCAAAGTTAGCATTCTGAATTTGGGGTCCACCAGGAAGGTGTTCAGAATGGATAGATCCAGGATGGGGCGCCAAGTGCCCTCTTTTCTGGGAACAAGGAATTGTCTGGAATAAACGCCTTAGCCTGTTTGATCTAAGGGGACAGGTTCTACTGCCCCTTGGGATATGAGAGTTTGGACTTGTTTCAGTGCCTCTGCCCACTGATTTGGAGGCAAGTCTGAGTACCTTCTTAGAATTGGGAGTTCGTTGAAGGAGAATTTGTAGTCCTGAAAAATTATCTTTAAAACCCATTGATCCTTTGTAACAGAAAGCCAATTTTCTTTGCAGAGGGAGAGCCTTCCTCCTAGTTTTTGGTGAGTGAAAAAAGGGCAGAGGTGGAAGAGGGAGTCACTGAGAGTTTTTGCCATAGAGGGATGGCTTAGAACTCCCTGCCTTTGGAGTGGAAGTGGTCCACTGTTTGGTTCTCTGCTGTCCCTGGGATAGGAGCCTGGGTGGTCTGTCCCTGCGGGGCTTACCTTGCCCTTGTCTGCTAGGTCCAGGAAAGGACCAGTGTTTTGAGGGAAAATTCCTGCTGAACCTAGGAGTTTGTACCTGAAGGAAGTATTTTACTGTTTGCATAGATTTTTGTTTTGTCTTGAATCTTTTTAAGCACCTCTTCTGGTTTTACTCCAAACAAGTGGTCCTTATCCAAGGGTGCATCAAGTAATTTAGATATGACATGATCAGGGAGAGGTTGTTCCTTCAACCATGCATGTCTCCTAATGACAGATCCTGACACTGCTGCCCTGCTTGAAGCTTCTAGGGTGTCATGCACACAGTGTAATGAGTGTTTAGCCACTTAACAAGTAGAGTGCAGTAAATCTGCTAACTCTTTCCTATTGGCACAGTCAGGAAAGGTTGAAATCTTTTGTTTTAATAGTTCCAAATTGTGTTGTTATTTTAATATGTGGAACTGATGGTTGAGTGCTGTGATAGCTAAGGTTGCAGAGGTGTATACTTTTTTTTTTACCACATCTGTCCATAGCTCTGGAGTCTTGTCAGAAGGAATAGGATTCTTTGCAGAAAGTACAGTTGTGTACACTTACCATAAATGTAGATGTTGGAGTGGTACTCACTTGTTGCAGTCATCACATTTGGGTTATCCCTGCCAGGGTAGTCTTCTGCCGGCCCAAATACCAGAGACTTATTATTTCTGTGTCGGTTGCTGTCACTTGAGGACTGATGTCATGTCATCAGGAGTATAAAGTAAGGCAGCCGAAGCCAATACATCAGCTTTTCTTGCACTAACCCGTCAGGAGCCTCCAGATAGGAGGCCATGTTCTGGTGGAAGAAACCCCAACAGTGGAAAATAAATAACAATATGTCCCTTGCAAGGAAAGGAGAACAAGTTAGAATGGTAATAAAGGAGAAAGAGAAGAAAGGGGGAAGGAGGGAGGGAAACCAGGACTGCAACAGTGAATACACTTTAATATCTACATTTATGGTACGTGCACACAACTGTACTATGTTTTGTGTTTCACTGTGCAAGTCATCACATTTGGGATGATTCCCAAAGCTGAGGAAAAGGGTGAAGGCAATCATTGAAACTAGGGGCTGGCTAGGATGCCCTGCATGACTGCAGAGGCAAACCCTGTCCTGGATTTGAAGAGAGGCAGGTGGTAATGCTTGGTAAAGGTGTGAACAGAAGTCCAGGTGACAGCCGCCAGGATGTCCTTGCTGGGGACTCCTCTGAGCAAAGCTGCGGAGGTGGAGGCTGCTCTGGTGGAGTGTGTACTGACCCCCCTTGGGGGGAGGCTTTCCATGTTGTTTGCAGCAGAAATGGATGCAGTGTGCTATCCATTTGGAAATGGTTTGGAGATGGCTTTGCCTTCTGCCCCGTAGCAAAGCTAACCAGCAGTTGTTCTGACTTTCTGAAGGATTTACTCCTGTCTAGATAGAATCTGAGCTGACTGTGCACATCTAGAGAGTGAAGAATCCTTTCCCCCCTATTCTGGAAATTAGGAAAAAAGGTGGGCAAATGAATGGTTTTGGTGGAGAGCCACACTGGACACCACCTTGGGCATGAAGGATGGGTTAACTTCTGAGGGATACTCTATCTGCATGGAAGATGATGAAGGGTTCCACAGCCATGAGTGCTTGCAGCTCAGAGACTCTTCTGGCTGAAGTGATGGCCAGAAGGAAAGCTGTCTTCCAGGAGAGGAATTTTAGCTCTGCAGAAGAAGCTGGTTTGAAAGGGGGATGGTGAGATTTTCCAATACAAAGTTAAGGTCCCAAGCTGGTGTTGGTGCCCTTTTGGGTGGCCTCAAGTGGCTAACCCCTCTTAGGAGCTGTTTGATTAGAGGGTGTGAGAAAAGGGGGTGCTTAGTGAGAAAATGAGCAGAAATAGCAGAGGCGTGAATTTTTATAGAGGAGAGAAAGATGCCACTGTGTAGTAAGTCAGCTAAGTAATCCAGGATGAGAGGGAGTGAGGGCTGCGCCATATTGGCTCCCTTAGCCTGGATCCAAGTGCAGAACCTTTTCCATTTATCAGCATAAGACTTTCTGGGGCTTCTGGCCTCACAGACAACATCCAGAACCTATTTACTGAGATTGGCAGATTGGTACGGGGTTAGGGAATAAGCCAAGCTGCCAGATTTTAGTGTCTGCAATTGGGGATGTATGAATTCCCCCTTTCCTCTGGGTCAGTAAGTTTGGAATCTGCGGAAGATGCCAAGGGGGAAGCAGGGACAGGCTGCACAGCAAAGGGTACCAGTGCTGCCGGGGACATTCTGGAGCTGTAGAAATGGTCCTGGGTTTTTCCTCCCTTATTTTGACCAGTACCCTGGGGATGAGAGACAGGGGAGGAAAGGCATAGACTGACAGACTGACCCAGGGGAAGGACAAGGCATCCACTCCCCAAAGCCATGCAGTGATGCTCCCTGGTGCAGAATTTGCTGAGCTGATGGTTGGTGTGAGAGGCAAACAGGTCGACCTTCGGGGCTCCCCATTTTTGAGTTATTAGGGTGAAGGTACTTCTGTATAGTTGCCACTAGTGTGGGTCCAGAAGATTTCTGCTTAATTGGTCTGTCAGGGAGTTTAGAGAGCCTGGTAGGAATTGTGCTAACAGGTGCAGTTGCATGGCAGAAGCAGTGTGCCAAAGGGACATGGCCAGCCTTCACAGGGGGTAGGAATGAGTCTTTCACTGCTTGTTGATGTACCAGATCACAGTGGTGCTGTCTGTTTTGATCAGGGGAGACCATGGCGAAAGAAGGGGCTTGAAGGCTATCAAGGCATGCTGCACAGCCATCTCCTCTTTTTGATAGATGTGCAGAGGGATTTACTGTGGGCTCCATTGGCCCTGTATGCACCTGCCGTCCAGGTGTACACCCAAGCGTAGTCTGATGTGTCTGTAGTGAGGGTCTGGGCAGCTGGGGTTGGGGAGAAGGGCATTCCCTTGTGAGAGCATGCTGTCGCCCACCAAAGAAAATATTTTCTGAGGCAAGGAATTATAGGTAAAGAGTTTACAGATCTTGAGTGTGTTGGCACAAAAGGCTCTTTAGGTACCACTGAAGTTTCCTCATATGCAGTCTGGCATATGGAATGAGTAGTGTACAAGAAGCCATGAACCTCAGAGCTTGCAGGATCTTCCTTACAGTTAGCTGGGGCCTGGTGGATAGTTGAGAGAAGACTGCTGTCAGGAAAATTTGTTTCTCTGGAGTAAGGTATGCCATCTGGGATGCAGTGTCCAAGACTTGCTCCCAGGAAAATTATCCTTTGGGTGGGCACATGGTTGGATTGATTGTGTACCCTAGGGAGGTTAGTAGGGTCTTTACAGAGGCCAGGTGCTTGAGAAGTTCTTCCTGGCTGTCTGCCTGAATAAGGCAGTCGTCTAAGTATGGGAAAATCAGAATATTTCTTTGTCTGCCAAAGGAAATGGCTGGAGCCAGACATTTTGTGAAAACTCTGGGAGCAGTAGATAAGCCAAAGGGAAGCGCAGAGAACTGAAAGTGTTGAGATCCTGCCCTGAAGTGGAGATATTTCCTGCATGATTCCCGATAGGAATGTGGAGGTAGGCCTCCTTTAGATCTAGGGGGCTAGCCAAGCGTCTTTGTACAGCATGGGTAGCAGCTTCTGGAGGGTGAGCATTTTGAATTTTGGTATCACCAGGAAAGTGTTTAGAATGGATAGATCGAGGATGGGGTGACAGGTGCCCTCTTTTCTGGGCACCAGAAAAAGTCTGGAGAAGAAACCTTGTCCTATCTGTTCTGCAAGAACGTGCTCTATTGCCCTCATAGAGAGCAGGGAAAGGATTTGCTTTTGTGCCTCTGTCCACTGATTTGGAGGTAGATCCGGGTACCCCTTTTGTGGTTGCAAGGGTGTGGAAGGAAAATTTGTATCCCTGAGAGACAATGTTCAGAACACAGTGGTCCTTGGTAATGGTGGTCCAGGTGCTTGAGTGAAAGGAGAGTTTTCCTCCTGGGGTAAGTGAATGTGGGCATTGGGAGGGGGTGGAGTAGGTGAGTCATTGTGAGTTTTTACCATAAGGTGGTGGCTTAGAACTCCCTGGTTTGGAAGTGGAGGTAGTCCACTGCTTAGATGTCTGCATTCCCTGGGGCTGTTGGGGTGGTCTGCTTCCACGGGGCCTAGGCTGGGCTGGTTTACTGGAAGCAGGAAAGGACCAGTGTTTGGAGGGACAATGCCTGCTGAACCTAGGGGGCTGGATCTGCAAGAAATCCTTGACTGCATAGATTTTGCTTTTTCTTCCATCTTTTCTAAGACCTCTTCTGCCTCAGTGCCAAACAAGTTATTTTTGTGCAAGGGGGCATCCAACAATTTAGATATGACATGGTCTGGCAGGGGCTGTTCTTTAAGCCATGCATGCCTTCTAATAACAGATCCAGTGAATGCTGCCCTGCAAGAAGCTTCTAGGGCGTTAAAACCACAGTGCAAGGTGTGTTTAGTTACCTGACTTGCAGAATGCATTAACTCTTGTAAATCTTTAGATTCTGTCCAAGCATGAAATTAAGCGATTTTATGTTTAATAAGTTCCAAGGTATGTTGCTGAAATTTCAGCATATGGAATTGACAATTTAGTGCTCTGACAAAGAGTAGCTGAGGAGTAAACTTTTTTACCCAATCTGTCCAATGCTCGAGAATTCCTGTCTTGGGGGGGGATTCTTAGTAGAGCTAGCTTTAATCCCCTTTGGGCCCTTGAGAAATGACCTCCGAGTCAGCTGTAGGCTTTTAAAAAGGTATTTGTGTGAGTCAGGGACTCTATAGTACCTGTCTGGTTTTCTGGGAGCAGGAGGAAGGTCATTAGGAGTTGAGCTGGATTCCAGGAAAACATCCTCCACAACATCTAGGACTGGGGGTTGGCCAAGGGTCTGTGTTGTGGAAGATCTAGGAATTCCCTGAGTCTCTTTTTAGACTGAGGGTAGTCTTGACATTCCCATTGGAAATGCTCCCTTATGGTACGCAGGGTTTCCCTGAAGGAGAAATCCTCTGGGGAAAGGAAGAAGGAATGGAATCCTCTACATCAGAATCCTCATAAGTGGATAGGGGTTGCATGTCTTCATATTCAGATGCATCAGATTTATCTGAGACTTGTTCAGACAGAACTACTGGGGGCAGCTCTCTTTTCCTTTTGGAGAGGGTAACTTGGCTTCTTCTGATCAGCATTAGAAGGTTTTCGGCCATTTTAAGCATTTGAGACTGAGGCAAGGTAGCAGGTGCCTGCCTGAGAGTGGGTCGTCTGTTTCTTGGGTGTGGTTCATACCCTAGGCCTGAGAAACTCTGTAGGTTTAGAAAGAACGGTAGTTGCAAAAGACGTCAGTTTGTGTCGAGATTCGGTAGTGCGAAGGCCTCCTCGGAAGCCAGTACCTGCTCAGCAGCTCCGGACCCATCCAAGGGTGAGATGACCGCAGGATCCTTAGTCGAAGAAGAGTTTTGCAGCATACCAGACTCCACAGAATCAGACAACAGGGACTGCGAAAGCGCCTCACTGAATACCGGAGAACTGACGACTAGCTTAATGGAAGTGTCATCGGTAGATTTGGACCTGTGCGGTCTGTGTCTGTCTGTCTTTATCCTTACGTTTTTTCTAAAGATCTGCTGTTGGATGCCTTACCGAAGCCATATCGCAATTCAAGGACTGCAAGTGAAAATATCTGGCTACAATTAGGGCCCGACGATGGATAATCCTGGCGTTGAACAAAGCACAGAAGCAGCAACGAGGGACGTTGTGGTCTGGGCCTAAACAAGTGACGCAGTAAGAGTGGAAGTCTCAGTGTGGTATCTGTTTTCCACAGGGAAGACAATTATTAACTTTTTCTGACATCAGTTAGTGCAAG
Source organism: Protopterus annectens (assembly GCF_019279795.1). Classification (NCBI taxonomy): domain Eukaryota; kingdom Metazoa; phylum Chordata; order Ceratodontiformes; family Protopteridae; genus Protopterus; species Protopterus annectens. The sequence goes on from NC_056748.1 coordinate 177,853,903, forward strand.
AAAAAAGGATCCCCAACAGGGTACTTAGCTTTAGAAAACTTCAACTTCAATTCGGTAGACGAAAACTCAGGTAGCGGCCTACAGGCACTCATGCGAAATGCTTCTGCTTCGGGCTGCATAGCAAGAAAGACTGATGTAATGGCGTTGGCTGCCTTACTTTATACTACTGACGACCTGACGTCAGTCCTCAAGTGACAGCAACTGACGCAGAAATACTAAGTCTCTGGTTTTCGGGCTGGACGAGGGTTACCCTGGCAGGGATAACCCACATGTGATGACTGCAACAGTGAAACACGAAGAACATCTAGCCTTGGCTCCTTTTGGTCTCTGTGTAATAACCTCCGGGTCTGCAGCAGGATTTCTGTACAGGTATTTGTGAGAATCCGATACTCTGTAGTAACGGTCAGGTTTTCTGGGAGCAAATGGGAGGGCATGAGGAGTTAAGCTGGATTCATGGAAGACATCATCAACCACCTCTAAGATTAGAGGGATGGCCAAGGGTCTGTGCTGGGGCAGGTCTAGAAAGTCTCTTAGTCTTTTCTTCGACTGAGGGAAGTCCTGAGATTCCCAGTGGAATTGTTCCCTGAGGGTGTGAAGAGTTTCCCCAAAGGAAATATCTTCTGGTGTGGAGGAAGAAGGCATGGATTCCTCCGCATCTGAATCCTCATAAGCATTCAGAAGTTGTTGTTCCTCTTCAAAATCAGACTCCTCAGAATCCTGTTCTGTCAGTACGTCATGAGAAAGGTCTCTTTTCCTTTTAGGAGGAGTGGCCTGACTACCCCTTATAAGGGTGATAAGATCCCCCGCCATTTTAAGCATTTGAGCTTGGGGTGGTAGAGCAGGAGTAAAATGGTGGCTAGAGGTAGTTTTCCTAGGAGTGGCCTTGCTTCTAGGCCTAAGAGTATCCCATCAGTTTGAGAGAAATGGTAGTTGGAGGAGATTTCAATTTTTGTCTAAATTCGGTAGTGTGAAAAATCTCCTCGGAAGACAGTGCCTGTGTAGCGGCTCCAGACATAACCAAGGCAGAGACAACCAAAGGCTTGGAAGGCGAAGAAGATTTTGGTGGCATATCAGACTCCAAAAGGGTCTCAGTAGAGGCCTGCGAAGGTATTGAATCTGACATCAGGGGCTGCGAATGAGCCTCAATGAATTCTGGAGAACTGACGACCTGCTTAGCGGTAGAGTCGTCACAAGGCTTAGCCTTGTGTGGTTTGTCTCTATCTTTTTATCCTTATAATTTTTTGGAACCTCTATGGATTGTTGGCTGACGGATGCCATTTTAGAATGCAAAGACTGAAGATGAAAATACCTGGCTACAATAAGAGTTGTTTTCGTGTTAAAGAGGGCACAGAACCGGCAACGGGGGACGTCGTGGTCTGGGCCTAAACAAGTGATGCAGTATGAATGGAAGTCTCGATGTGTATTTGCTTTCCACAGGCGAGACAATTGTTAACTTTTTCGGACATCGATTAGTGCAAGAAAAAAGGATCCCCAAATGGAGTACTTCGCTTGAGACGTTTTCAGCTGTAATTTAAACTCTCGCAGCGACTGACTGGGCACACTTGCGAACTGCTTCTGCTACAGGCTCCATGGCAAGAAATACTAATTTATTGCGTCAGCTGCCTTCCTATATGGCACTGACATCAGGCAGCAAGCAACAGCAGCCAACGCAGAAAAATATTGACTCTGGTATTCGGGCCAGCCGAGGGCCACCATAGCAGGAATAACCCACAGGTGATGACTGCAACAGTGAAACAAAAAGAACACTCAAGGCTCTCATCTCACTTATATTTGTGTGTTCCCTCTTTTGGGAGGGGGACCTCACATCTTTTACCTTCCAGGAAGCCAGGATTGCTCACCATCCCAAGTCTGAAGTGTCCATGTACAGCTCCTGAGTGGGATGGATTGGCTGCAAGGGTAAGCCTGAATTCCAGCTAACCTGCGGAATCCACCAGTTTAGTTCCTTTTAAAACAGGTGAGAAGGGGTATCACAAACTCCAGTGGACGGGAGTGCTGCACCCAAATTAACCTGAGGTACCACTGGAATTTCCTCCTGTGCAACTTGGCTAGTGGAAACATGGGAATAGTGGATACCATGAAGCCTAAGAGATGGAGAAATGCCATGGCAGTCCAGGATGGAAAAGGCAAGAGGGCTTGGAAGTAGGTGGTGAGACAAACTTTTCTGGTGGTTAGGAAGCCAAATTCCAGTCTGTCTGGATTCCGCATCCTAGGAAGACATGGTCTTGTGAAGGAACCAAGGTAGATTTTTGGTAGTTGACAGTGAATCCTAGACCCTCCAGCAGTGACACCATGAAGAGAAGATTCTCTTGAAGGGTGTCTGGAGCATGAGCTTGGAGATCATCGTCCAGGTATGGGAAAATTTGGATACCCCTTAGTCTGCAAAAGGCAGGAGCTAAGCACTTTGTGAAGACCCTCAGGGCCATACACAATCCAAAAGTCAAGGCAAAGAATTGAAAATGTGAGGAAGCAATAGCAAAGGGAGGGTGAATGGGAATGTGGAGATAAGCATACTTGATGTCCAGAGACACCATATAGGCCTGAGGAAGGATGAGGAGAAGAAGAGTGGGCAAGGATAGCATGCGAAAGGTGGGAACCTTCAGGAAAACATTTAGGTGGGATAAGTCAAGGACAGGTCTCCAGCGACCATCCCTTACCTGGAGTATAACCTTTTCCTATTTGAAAAGATGGCACCTTGTGAATGGTGCCCTGAGAGAGAAGACTGAAAATGACTTGGCGAAAGAGATCCAACTTTTCCTTTGGGGGTTGTGGTATACTCCTGAAGGAAGGTGGAGTTTTCCACACCATGAAGTATCCTTGAAGAATAACGGAGAGGACCCAAAAATCCTGGGTGATCTACTTTCACGCAGGGAGAGAAAGGGAAAGAGGAGTCTTGCTGCCAGGAGACAGCAAGTCATAGACTATCTGGCTTAGCCTGAAAGGACTGCTTCAGAGCAGCAGGAGTAGATGTGGAAGATTTGGATGAAAATTGCTTCAAAGTATCTCTTTTACCCTTGGAAGACTGGGGGAGGAATGTTTCCTAACAAAGGGTGTTTTAGAGGAGTAGTTCCTCTGAAATCTTGGAAGTGGGGACACAAAATGTGCTTAGGGTCTTGCAGCTCTCTGCCCTTTTCTTGTAATGGCTTGAAGAGTTCTGCAGCAGAGGTACCAAACAATACCTTGTTGTCCAGGGGGTATGTATGATTTTAGCCTTTACATCGTCTGGCAAAGGCTGCAGTCTGAGCCTGGAGTATCTCCTGAGAACTGACCCATATAAACAGCCACTCCAGCTAATGCCTCCACAGCATCATAGCTACATTTAATGGAATAGCATGTAACGTTAGCAGGAGAGTTCAAAATTGAGGTTAACTGAGCTTTGTAGGAGAATCTGCAAGCTCTGAAAGTAACTTACAAGTGTCCAAGAGAAGGGCCAAGGAATATTTAGCCATATAGGTCTGGTAATTTATGGCTCTGAATCCCAGAGTTGCAGAAGTATAAACTTTCTTCCCCAGCCTATCCATAACTTTACTCTCCTTGTATGAAGGGAAAAGGGAAGTGGAGGGCAACATCTTGGAGGCCTTGTCAGCAGAGACAGAAATTGTTGCAGGGTCTGCAGAGGGACATTTAAACATGAATTTGGAATCCTCTGGCACCCTATAGAACCTGCCTGGCCTTGAAGGGGCAGAAGGCTGAAAGTCAGGGCACTTAGAGGCTGCTGAGAAAGCATCTAAAAAGGCTGGCAGAACAGGAGGTATACAGCAGATGAGAAAGGGGGATCCATCTGCAGAAGGTCATAATAACTTTTCCGGATGCCGTAAACCTGAGAACAATCCCATTTAAAGAACTCCCTCCTTTTAACAATTGTTTCCGTAAAAGAAATATCCTCTCCTGGGGAATCTGTGCCATTTGATTCCTCTTCTGGGGAAGCACAACCTAAAGGTGACGAAAATGCGGGCAGAATATGCTAAGACTCATCCCCAGATTAACCATCTTTATCTGATGAAACCTTCACAGAAATTCTCGTGTGGAGTAGAGGGAGAAGGGAAAGAGACCTGAAAATTGTCTCAGGGCCATGAAATCATTGAAGACCCCTTGAGGAAGGGTTTCCTATCAGCAGGCTGTTCTTGGGAGACAGGAGAAGCATACTTAAGTTTTCAGCTTTTTCTTTTGTGTAACATCAGTGCGGTGGAAAGACGAGGGGCCCAACGTTGCCTACACTCAATATTAGTAGGGAAATCTTCTCAAACAATGATTTGCAGAATGCCACAGTCTTTTAGTAACAATGACCCTGGGATCCCCCTCCCCCATGTCCAAAGGGACGCAGTTGTAGGATCTTTCACGGCTTCCACACAGATACCTGTGGAAGCAATGCCTACAGAATCCAAAACAGTCTCCAGGCCAACAGCGGCCTGGGCACAGACTTCCAGAATTGGAGGAACAGCAGGCAAGTTAGGCCTAGACTTCTTGGCCTTCTTAATTAGTGGCTCACCTGAAGGACACCACGTAACTTTCATATCGCGTGCTAGGGTGCTTAAGGCGCAGGTTTTCTTGGTACAAATTAAGGGAAGCTGAATGACTATGCAAGGTCTTGGGGACAAAGGCCTTGCAAACGGAGGTATGGCTGTGGTCAGGGCCCAGGCAAAAGAAACAAAGGTCATGGATATCTTTATGTGGAATTTACCTAACACACTGACACTTGCCTTCCTAGCTGACATGTAACCTCAACAATAACAGTAGCAAGTAAAGCAATAAGTAAAACAACAACGGGGCACTTATCTGATTGAAATCCATAACTTCTCAGATGAGCAACGACTGGAGAAGACTATCTGACTGGTGGAAGGAAAGTTCTGCAACATGGTACGTGCTGACATCCGCTTTATACCAAATGTCACTTTATGACCGACATAGGACCTGCACTATGTACCTTACAGTAGCATTACACTTTTGTATACTGGCCAGATGTACGAGTCAGCCAGTGATGGCCTCCCTTCATGTTATGAATACTGCAACATATGAATAAAAGGACATCAGGGCCTGCCTTTCAGACCCACAGATGGGATCCTTTCCGATTTCTAGGGTCCAGAAGGAAGACCAGATGAAAACATAAGCTTACAATTATCTACTACTCCAAATCAAAAACACACACACACCCACCCCACCCACCCAAAAAGTCTGCTCAGCATAACTCAATGGCATCTCCAACACAAAACTACTTGCATCCAAAGGGGGGGGGGTGTTGGGTGAATACTGCCACTATGACAGTCTGCTCTAGGAACATCTACTTTTACAGGTTAGTAGGACTTGCACAACTGTACTATATTCAACAAACACAGTGCCTTACTGTCATGTCAGTAGATTATAAAAGCTTACCAATCTGAGAGGGGAAAGAATAAGGGTCTAGAAGCCCATGGGGAAAGGTCTTTGAGAAGTCTGTCCTGGATTTATAAAAGGCTTCCAGCTTGCAGTGCTTAGTAAAGGTACAGACAGAGGACCAAATTGCTGTCTTTAGAATACTTCTATAGTCCACTCCTTTCCAGTAAGCCACTGGACAGGAAAAGGACCAGATATAAAACACGTTTGCCTTGTCTGGATTCACCATGTCATGGTCAGTGTAACAAAAAGACAATACCAGAGGATAACCAACATGTAGTGTTTTGTTTAGTGACAGGTTTACACTTCTTTGCCCCTGTGCAGGGAATAAAAAGCCTTCCTGAAGAGTTTTGTTCTGCCAAGGTAGTACCCAAGTTGCCTACGCACATTCAAGGCATGAAGTATCCTCTCTCCCTTATTCTTAGATTCTGGGAAGAGCAAGGACAGGTCAATATATTGAGGGTGAACTCTGACCATTTTTGGCATGAGAGAGGGCATGCATAACACAACCCTATCCCTGTGGAAAATCAGGAAAGGTTCTCCCACCATGACAGCTTGTAGCTTTGAGACTTGCCTTGCAGATGCCAGAGCAATCTGCAAAACAGTTTTCCATGTTAAGAACTTCAGATTAGCCTGAGTGGCAGGTTCGATAGTTGGTAAGGTCAAGTTTCTCAAAACTTAGTTGAGATAACAGGATGTAGGAATTTTCTTCCGAGTGGATTTCATACGTAATACCCCTTTTATTGAAATGTTTTACTAAAAAACAAAAAGGGGGGGATCTACTAGCACACAAGTAGAGCTGTAGCTCACACAATTATTTCAAGACCAGAGAGATGTTAACCTTAAGGGAAGATCTGTTCCTATTTAGGCACCACTTAGAAAACATCATCCATTTGTAAACATACGATTTTCTAGCAGCAGGTTTTCTAGCCACCTTTAAAATTTGCTGCACATCCTCATGAGAGAAATGTCTTAAGAAAGTCTAGGCTGAATCATCCAGTCTGTTAGCTATGGTGCACCAGTCACCCTAAGACTTTGTGCAAATCCACAATGTGAGGAGGTCTGTGGTAATTCCCCTTGGCTAATAACATTAAAAGGGTGAACTAAGTTTGCCTGGGTCAATAGAGGGTCACCACAATGATCTTTGGCATTTCTTTCTGAAGCCTTAGAAGTACCTTGTCAGACAGTGGAAAGGGTAGAAACGCATACAGGAACATTGCCATTCAATGGAACAAGAATACAAGTGTCCTTCAAGCACAGCTACAAGGATGTCTAGAACAGAATTTCTTCAGCTGTCAGTTTTGAAAGTAAATGAACTGATTGGACTAGAGGAATTCCCCACATCTGGACTTGATCCTGGAACACTACTGCCATAAGTTGCGACTCATGTAGGTCTGTCCAGGATCTGCTTAGTCTGCCACAATGCTTTGCTCTGACAGGATGTACGATGCCTGAAGAGTCACAGAATGCTATAAAGTCATCTCCCAGGCCACCACTACCAAATGGCAAGTGACCATGTAATCCTTTGTTTCATAAGGTACCACATCAGTGTGGTGTCATCCGTAAGCAACAGAAGAGGACCTGGAGTCCATAGGTGGTGAAGGACTTTCAAGGTGTGTGATTAGCGCAAACATTTCTGGATACTGATGTGCTACTGTGCATTCTTAGGCCCCTAAGTGGTCTGCACTTGCAGTCCCACTGAAACAGCTTACCAAGCAACGTTGGAAGAATCTGTCTGGATGACTACGCTGGAACAGGTGGGAAGATGGGAAGACCTGGACTGATAATTAACTGTGCTCTCCACCACTGTAACTATCATATAATGAAGGGCAGCACTGGTAACAGAGTCCAGGAAAGATAGGTGCTGCATCCAGCAATTCTATACATACCACTGAAGTTTCACATCTGCAGACAGGCCAATACTATCATGAGAATCATGGATGCCATAAGTCCTAAATTTTTTAGAAATTCTCTTGCTGAGCCTAAGTTCCTCTTGGAGAATTTCTGAAGCACCATCTAGTAATGCAGGACCTTGTCTTCAGGAAGAAAGGCCATTCTTTTGTCAGAGTCATTTAAGCACCCAAAAAAGGTGAATTTTTTCAAGGGTATCAGGCACGATTTCTGAAGATTCAACTTGAATGCTAGTTGGGAGATTAAGGTCTAGACCTTCTCTAGCGATTCCAAATAATGGGATATAGACTTTGCACAGATCTGCAAGTTGTACAAGTAAGGAAAGATGTGAATGCCAGGAATCTGGCACTGAGACACTACAACAGCAAGGAAGTTAGTAAACACTCAAAGCACAGTGGAAAGCCCAAAGGGCAGTGCAGTGAAATGACAGTGCAAACCAGACAACAAATCTCAGACATCTCCTGAAGCTATCAGAAATGAGGCTATGGCGGTAAGCATCTTTCAAGTCTAGGGTCATCATGAAGTAGACATACGGCAAAAGAGGAAGCACTTTTTGCAGGATGAGCATCTTGAACTTGGGGACCATAAATGTAGATGTTAGAGTGTATTCACTGTTGCAGTCATTACATTTGGGCAATCTGATGGCAGGTTGCCCTCAGTCGGCCTGATTAACAAAGTCTTGGGTCCTGTGTCAATTGCTCTCCCTTCTCCCATGACATCAGGTCGTCAGGGGTACAAAAACATGCAGCCGATGCCATTACATCAGTTTTTCTTGCCCCAGATGTCAGGTGCCCCCCAAATGGGAAGCAAATAAAATTAAAAACACAAAAATATACCTCCAACCAAATGCAAATGCACCAAAAAGGCTTTTAAGCATAGCAAAAGAAACTAGAGGTATAGTCAGAGAAAAAAAGGAGGCTGGAGGGAGGGTAAAGTACAGTTGTGTACACAACATAAATGTAGATGTTAGAGTGTATTCACTGTTGCAGTCATTACATTTGGGTAATCTGCTGGCAGATCTATGTCTGCGGCTCCCCCATTTCTGTGATAACATGCTGAAGATTTGTGGATCCAGTTTCCATTAGTGCGGGTCCATAAGATTTCTGCTTAGGTTGTCTGCCAGAGTATTTTGTTTTCCAGGCAGGAATTGAGCTTGAAGATGTATTTGGTAAGTCAAGGCTGTGTTCCACAAGGCAATGGCTAGTCTGCAAAGGGGGTAGGAATGTGTACCCCCCTGCTTGTTTATGTACCACATAACTGTGGTGTTTTCCATCTTTAGCAGTAGTTGTCCTGGATGAAGTAAGTCCTTGAAGGCTGTCAGAGCATTCTGAACAGCTAGCATCTCTTTCTGTTTGATATGCAGATGCATTTGGTTTTGGCTTCATTTGCCCTGAAAGCATCTCCCCGCCAGGTAGGCCCCCAAGCATAGTCTGATGCGTCTGTAGTTAGGGTTTGGGTGGCAGGGGGTAGAGTGAATGACAGTTCCTTGTTTTGGTGACATGTCTATGCCCACCAAAGAAACTTCTGTTGTAGGCAGGGAATGACTGGAATCATTGTTTCCAGACTGTGACAATGCTGACTCCATACAATTTTTAGGTACCACTGAAGTTTCCTCATACGCAGTCTCGCATATGAAATTAGTAGAATGCAGGATGCCATGAACCCCAAAGCCTGCAGAATTTGTGTTGCAGATAACTGGGTTCTTTTGCCATTTCTTTGAAGTATGTTGTCAGTTGCCTTTGTTTGGTGTAAGGTAAGCCATCTGGGCAGTTGTATTCAAGCTTGCACCCAGGAATGTAAATATTTGAGAGTGTACCAGTTGTGATTTCTTTTAGTTTATGGTGCACCCTAGAGGCATGCTAGAAGCCTTTCAACAAATGCCAGATGTTGAAGAAGAGTGTCCTTGTCCTCTGCTTGAATGAGACAATCGTCCAGATAAGGATACATTTGAATGCTTCTTTGTCTGCAGAATACAATTACTGGTGCCAGGCACTTTGTAAAGACCCTGGGCGCAGTAGAAAAGCCAAAGGGCAGTGCAAAGAATTGGTAATGCAAAAAACCTGCTTTGAAGCGGAGGTATCTTCTGCAGGATTCCCTTATTGGGATATGCAAGTATGCCTCTTAAGTCTAGAGTCAATAACCAAGGATTCCTGCCTAGCATAGGCAGTAGCTGTTGTAAATTCAGCATTGTGAATTTTGGAATGTCAAGGAACGTGTTCAAAATCGGTAAGTCCAGTATTGGACACCATGAATTGTCTTTTCTGGGTACCAGGAAAAGTCTTGAATAAAAACCTTGGCCTTTTTCCTTTTCTGATACTGGTTGCATAGCCCCCATATCCATGAGGGACAGGACTTGTTTCTGGGACTCTACCCACTGGTTTTGTGTCAGATCCGGCCATCCGTTTGGAACTGGCAAAGTATGGAAATGAAATATGTACCCTTGGGATACTATGTTTAATACCCACTTGTCCTGGGTAATTAACTGCCAATTTTGAGCATGAAGTGCTAGTTCCCCCCCCCCCCCCCCAAGGGAGCTGCCAAAAGGTAAGTGCTTGGTGATGGTAGAGGAAAGTCATTGAGACTGCTTACTGTAGGGTTGTGCTTTGTTTCCTCCAGTTTTGGAGGTGGAGGCACCCCACTGCTTTGACCTGCAAGAACCCTGTGATTGGTATCTGGGGCCTTTTGAGCGCCTGGATTTGCCTTGAGTGGCTCTGTTGGACACAGGAAAGGACCAGTTTTTAGTAGGCCAGTGTCTACTGAACCTGGGTGGCTGCACTTGCAAGAAATCTTTTACAGTTTGCATAGATTTAGCTTTGTCTTCTATTTTCTTTAAAACCTCTACTGCCTTATTACCAAACAGAGTATCATGCTGCAAAGGGGCAACCAACAATTTAGCTTAAACATGATCAGGCAGATTTTGCTCCTTGAGCCAGGCATGCCTTCTAATCACAGATCCAGTAACAGCAGCCCTACAAGAGGCATCCAAGGAATCAAAATCACATTGCAAAGTATGCTTTCCAACCTGTTCTGCTGAATGCAATGATTCCTGTAACTCTATTTTCCACACAATCAGAAATCAACATAATTTTCTGTTTCAGTAAGCCCATAAAGTACAGTTTTGTACCTACCATAAATGTAGATGTTCGAACAGGAATGCATCTGCAGTCCTTACAAATGGGTTGTCCTGTCGTCAGGCAGCCCTTCGGTCGGCCGGATTCCAAAGTGTGGGTCTGGCCTCGGCTGGTGTCGCACTTCACCCGACGTCATAGCTGCAGTTCTTCGGGTACAAAGGCATCAGCCGACGCCATTTTCCTCAGTGTTTCTTGCCCCAGATGCCAGTTGCCCTCTTGGATAGCTAAATTTTGGATAAATGCCAATGTTTCCAAATAGTAGAAGGCAAACACAAAAAATAAGCATGTATGTACATATATACAAACAAATACACCATAAGAGATCCCCCCCAGCTAGCTATTAGATGGGCAAATACCCTAGGAATACCTCAGAGGGGAAGGAGGGTGGGTAATCCTGACTGCAGATGCATTCCTGTTCGGACATCTACATTTATGGTAGGTACAAAACTGTACTATGTCCTTCAAGGATGCATCTGCAGTCCTTACAAATGGGTAGAATACCATAGCCAAATTAGGGGAGGAGGAAGAAGAAATTATGGTGTAGTTAGGATCCCTTGCAAAACAGCAGTGGCAAACCCTGCTCGGGATCTAGAATATAAAGGTAAGTTATAATGCTTGGCAAATGTATGCACGGAGGTCCAAGTAGCAGCCTCTATAATGTCCTTGGTAGCCACTCCTCGTAAGAAAGCTGTGGTAGTGGCTGTAGCCCTTGTAGAATGAGGCCTTATGTTCTGTGGAGTTTGCTTTCCATGGTAGGAGTAGCAGAATCTGATGCAATTTCCTATCCACTTGGAGATTGTCTGTTTTGAAATTGCTTTTCCTTCCCTTCCTGTTGCATATGCTACCAGAAGCTGGTCAGTTTTTCTATTGCCCTTGGTTCTGTCCAGGTAGTAGCGCAACTGTCTATGTACATCCAAAGTATGCAGCAGTCTTTCCCCCCTGTTCTGTGGATTGGGGAAGAATGTAGGTAGATGGATAGCCTGGTTTAAAGACACTCTGGATACCACCTTAGGCATAAATGTAGGATTTGTTCTCATGGACACTCTGTCTTGATGGAAGATTAGGAAGGGTTGTACTGCCATTAAAGCCTGTAGCTCAGAAACCCTTCTTGCTGAGGTAATTGCCAGCAGGAAAGCAGTTTTCCAGGATAGGTGTTGAAGTTCTGCTGTTGCTGCTGGTTCGAAAGGGGAGTGTCAATTTTCTAGCACAAAGTTCAAGTCCCATGCTGGCAATGGTGGTTTCCTAGGAGGTTTTACATTTTAATTCCTCTCAGAAACTGCCTGAGTAGAGGATGCGAGAAGACAGGGGGATCAAGCTGTATTCTGCAGAAATAGCTGATGCATGTATCTTGATGGAGGAATAGGACAGGCCTGTATGGAAAAGCTCTGCCAAATACTCCAGGATGTTGGCTATGTCTACCTTTGACACGTCTTTTCCCCTTTCAGTACTCCAAATGAGAAATCTTTTCCATTTTCCTGCATAGTTCCTTCTTGTTGAAGGTCTGCGGGCCTCAAGGATAATGTCTTTAACCCTTTGGGATAAATCTGGGTTAGTTGCTCTTATGTAATGTTCCAGGCAGTCAGCTGCAGAGTTCAGGTTTGGATGCAGGGTGTTGTAGCCGCTCTGAGTTAACAGCAAAGGAATCAGGGGTAGTGTCCACATTTGCCCCCGAGACATGCTCCTCAGTAATGGGTACCAATGTTGTCTTGGCCAGTCTGGAGCTATCAGAATGATCCTTGGACGGTCCTCTTTGATTTTCAATAGCACCTTGTGCATCAAAGGAAGAGGTGGGAATGCATATGCTGTCAGGCTTTTCCAACTGAAGGATAGAGAGTCCACCTTCCAAGCAAGTGGGTGGTACGTCCTTGTGCAGAATTTCTTGAGCTGGTGATTGAGTGGGGATGCGAATAGGTCTATTTGTGGTAGTCCCCATTTCCTTGTGATGACCTTGAAGATGTCCGGGTGTAGCATCCATTCGTGAGCATCCGAGGTAGTTCTGCTTAATATGTCTGCTAGGATGTTTTCTTTTCCCGGTACAAAAATTGCTTGTAACTGAATGTTGTAGCTCAGAGCCATATTCCATAGGTCCAGTGCCATCCGGCATAGAGGGTATGAATGAGTGCCTCCCTGTTTGTTGATGTACCACATGACTGTGGTGTTGTCTGTCCTTATCATCAACTGCCCTTCTTGGAGGAATGGTCTGAAATTCTGGATTGCCAGTTTTACTGCCAGCATTTCCTTTTGATTTATGTGCAGGTGCAGCTGATCTTGAGTCCATAAGCCTTGTATGCACTTGTCCAGCATGTGGGCCCCCCAACCGAGGTCTGAGGTGTCCGTTGTGATGGTTTGGCTTGGTTGAATGCTGTGGAAGGGCAAACCTGGGTTTGACTGGCATGCCTGAGCCCACCATAGGAACTCTTGTTTCAGGCATGGGATTAGTGGTATTTCTGTTTCTAGGCTGTGCCTGTGTGGAGACCATAAATTCTTCAGGTACCACTGTAGCTTTCTCATATGTAGTCTGGCATGAGGGACCAGGATTATGCAGGATGCCATGAAGCCCAAAGCCTGCAGTACTTTCCTTGCTGTTAGTTGGTTCTGCTTTGTTAATGCCAAGAAGTAGAGGAAGTTGTTCTTGTTTTTCTGCAGTTAGGAATGCCATCTGTTTTGCTGTGTCCAATTCTGTACCTAAGAAGGTTATTCTTTGGGATGGTATCAGTCTTGATTTTTTTATATTGACTGTATATCCCAGGGCTTGCAGTAAGCAAATGACTCTAAGTCTGTTAGCTTGTTTCTGTTGTCCGCTTGTATCAGGCAGTCGTCCAGGTATGGATATATTTGAATTCCCTGAAGCCTGCAGTGAGCGATTACTGATGCCAGGCATTTCGTGAACACTCTGGGCGCAGTAGATAAGCCAAAGGGCAATGCTGAGAATTGATAATGCTCTGATCCTGCAAGAAATCTGAGGTATCTTCTGCAATTTGGTCGTATGGGGACGTGCAGGTATGCCTCCTTGAGATCTAGAGTCACCAGCCAAGACTCCTTGCCCAGCATGGGAAGAAGTTGCTGTAGGGTCAGCATTTTGAATTTTGGAACAATGATGAATGTGTTTAAAGCGGACAGGTCGAGAATAGGCCTCCAATTTTTCTCTTTTCTTGGTACCAGGAAGAGTCTGGAGTAAAATCCTTTCCTTGTTCCATAGATGGTACCCTTTCCACAGCTCTCATCTTTGCTAATTGAGCTATTTGTTTTAGAGCTTCTGTCTTTTGATTTGGTGGTAGGTTTGGCATTCCTCTTTTTCCTGGTAAAGTATGGAAATAAAACCTGTAGCCTTGGTCTATAGTTTGCAAAATCCACTTGTCTCTTGTGATGCAGTGCCAGTTTTTTGAAAATAAGGCTAACTTTCCGCCTAAGGGTGCTGCTATTTGTTCCCTGGTAGGCGGTGTCAGAGCCAAGTCACTGTGATTGTCCTGTTGCAGTGGTAGTAGTTGTGTCTGTGCCTCGCTGGTTGTTACCTTGCCACTGGCGTCCCCTGTAGGCACCTCCTCTGGATTGATTTCTGCCTCTTGAACGCCTATTCCTGCCTCTCTGTGTTTTAGAGGAGTCTGGAAAGGACCAATTTTTGGAAGGCCAGTTCCTGCTAAACCTTGGAGGCTGAACCTGTAAGAAATCTTTCACTGTTTGTACAGATTTTGCCTTCTCTTCCATTTTCTTCAGTACCTGCTGAGCAGGCGAACCAAATAAATTGACCTTATCCATAGGAGCATCTAACAGTTTTGCTTTAACATGATCCGGCAGGACCTGTTCTTTCAACCATGCATGCCTTCTGATAACTGTGCCAGTCATGGCTGATCTAAAGGAAGCCTCCAGTGCATCATAGCCACATTTTAAAGAATGGTTACTAACCTGCTGAATGTTATGCACCATTTCTAGAACATATTTCTTATCTAAAGAGTCAGAGGACAGTTTCTTAGTTAACTGATCAAGCATAAACTCCTGGTATTGGATCATATGAAACTGACAGTTCAATGCCCTAGCTGAGAGAGTAGCAGAGGTGTATACTTTTTTACCCGTTCTCTCTAAGGACCTGGATTCCCTTTCAGAGGGGAGGGGATTTTTAACTGAGGTCGAAGCTACTGCCTTAGGCCCCTGGGAGATGGTCTCGGGATCTGCAAAAGGAGCCTTGTATAAATGGTGATGTGTGTCCGGGACCCTGTAGAACCTATCGGGCTTAGCAGGGGCTGGAGGCAAAGTATCAGGAGCAGTGCAGGCATCATTAAATGCATCATCTACAACAGGAAGAACTGGAGGTATAGCTAAAGGCCTATGTTGTGGTAAATGCAAAAAAGTCCTAAGCCTTTTCCTTGAATCTGAGAAATCTTGTCCCTGCCATTGAAATTGCTCCCTCATGGCATGTAAGGTTTCCCCAAAGGAAAATTCCTCTGGTGGAGAGGCAGAAGGAATCGATTCCTCAGCATTGGAGTCTTCATAAGGAGAAAAAGGAGCCTCTGGATGGTCTGTATTGTCTGAATCATCAGAAGAATCATCTGAGGACACTGGCTCAGGGGGCTCTGCTCTAGGTCTCTTTTCTGGAGGTGGTTGAGAGGCCCTGTCTGGATGAGGTTGGGATCCCCTTATTAAAGAGATGAGATCCTCTGCCAGAGTAAGCATTTGGGAACTGGAGCTGGGCCTGTGAGAGGGGGGCTTAACAGGCACAGACTTAGAAGTTTTGGCTGCTTTAGCCCTGGCAAAGGCCTTTATGGACATGGCTGCAGGCGGCCTAGCAGCACCACGTGCAGGGGTTGGAACATCCAAAGGGATGGTGTTCGATAATTCTTGTGAAACCACAGTAGCAGGTTGAATTTCAGAGGCCGATTCAACCAGGTTAGAAGGGGCCTCGGTAGTAGTCATGGATTCGGCTGAAGTTAGAACCGTTTGCTCGGTTTCAGCCGAAACCGAGACACTCGTGGTTTGCTTAACCGCGGTTTCGGCCAAAACTGCGGACCGCGAGTGTCGGTCCTTTTCTTTGCGTTTCTTAACAACTTGTGAAGTCGGAGGATCCGACGGCATTATGTACGCGAAATCTGAGCCGAAAAACTGTTCAGCAAACTCCGACCGACGTCTAAGCGTCCGTCGGTTGAAAGAAGCACAGGCTAAACAAGCTGCTACGTCGTGGTCTGGGCCTAAACAAGGTAAGCAGTAAGAGTGGAAATCTTTATGAGGTATTTGTTTCCCACAAGTTAAACAGTTATTCACTTTTTCTGACATCGGCTGAGGCAAGAAAGAGTCCCCAACGGGGTACTTAGCTTTTTAGAAGTCTTCGAAGTAGTATTCGGTAGTAATCATCTCTGGATCTGACCGACCGGTACTTGCGAACAGCTTCTGCTTTGGGCGCCACGCGGCAAGAAAGACTGGGGAAAATGGCGTCGGCTGATGCCTTTATACCCGAAGAACTGCAGCTATGACGTCGGGTGAAGTGCGACACCAGCCGAGGCCAGACCCAGACTTTGGAATCCGGCCGACCGAAGGGCTGCCTGACGACAGGACAACCCATTTGTAAGGACTGCAGATGCATCCTTGAAGGACATCATGCTGTTGACACTTAAGCATATGAAACTGGCAGTTTAAGGCCCTAATTGCAAAGGATGCTGACGTATAAACCTTCTTTCCCCATCTATCCAGCGTCCTGGAATCTCTGTCAGAGGGGGTAGGATTTTTGGCTGTAAAGGCCTTTACACCATTGGGACCCTGAGAAATAGTCTCAGGATCAGCAGCAGGATTTTTAAATAGAAATTTGTGGGAGTCAGGACCCCTGTAATATCTGTCTGGCTTACTAGGAGCCGGAGGCAGGGAATCAGAAGACATTCTTGATTCCGAAAACACATAAACAATGTCTAATACAGGAGGTATTGCTAAAGGCCTATGCTGAGGAAGAAGGAGGAAATCCCTTAGCCTCTTTTTTGATTCAGAGAAGTCCTGACTCTTCCAGTGAAAAAGTTTCCTTAAAGTATGCAAAGTCTCTCCAAAAGAGTAATCCTCAGGAGGAGATGCAGATGGGATGGATTCCTCTGCATCAGAATCCTCATAGGGTGGAACTGAAAATTCCTGATCAGAAGAGGAATCAGAAGAAATGGAAACCTGATCTGAAGATTTATAATCAGTGCCTTGCCGAGGCCTCTTAGCGGGGGGGTGGGGGGGGGTTGGGAACCCCTCATCAAGGTAATTAAATCCTCAGCCATTTTGATCATCTGTTTTTTAGGCATAGGGGCCTGAGCACGTGGGTCATGTGTCAGTTTTTTAGACACAGATGCTTTTGACCTTGTTTTTGAGGCTGGCGTCGGTTTAATATAAAAATGTTGAGCCCTGAAAACACCCTCAGAAGGCGGTGCCTGCTCCGCGGCCCAGGACCCATCCAAGGGAGAGACATCTGCGGGTTCAATACTCTGGAATCTCGCAGCATACTGGACTCTGAATGGGTCTTGGTGGAGGCCTGCGAATCAAAAGTAGTGGGTATCAGGGGCTGCGAAAGCGCCTCAATGAGTACTGGCGAACCGGCGACTGGCTTAGGAGAAAATTCGTCGGTTTTGGATCTCGTCAGTCTGTCTCTTTTTCTGTCTTTTTCTTTGCATTTTTTGTGAACTCCGGTAGTCAGATTGCTAACCGACTACATTTTAGGATAATTAAATCTTGAACCAAAATATTTAGAAGCAAAAATATACCGATGCTTAATAGTGCGTTGGCTAAATCTAGCACAAAACCGACAGCAAGGCACGTTGTGATCTGGGCCTAGGCAATTCACAGAATGAAGGGGAACGGATTCTGCATTCCTTGGACGTGCACAGACAACTTAGATTTTACTTGGACAGAACTAAATTTCGAAGAAAATCTGAATTGCTAGTAGCATTTGCTGCTGGGGCAGAGGGGAAGGCTATTTCAAAACAAACAATTTCTAAATGGATAAGCCATTGCATTCATTTCTGCTATAAGCACCATGGAAAACCTATCCTCAGCGGATCAGATCTCACTCCACCAGGGCTGCATCTACTTCTGCAGCCTCTCTCAGAGGTGTTCCTACCAAGGATATTCTAGAAGCTGCTACCTGGAGTTCTGTACATACTTTCACCAAGCATTATCATTTACAAATTTTCTCTAAATCCAAAGCTGGCTTTGCCACTGCTGTCTTGCAGGGCCTTACAGCTGGCCCTAATGCTGTATAAATTCCTCCTCCCAACCATAGCTTTGGGAATCTACCCAAATGTAATGAATGCAACAGTGAAACACGAAGAACATAGGACAGTTGTGTACACTTACCATGAATTTAGATGCTCGAGTGCATTCACTGTTGCAGTCCTGGATGTTCTTCGTGTTTCACTGTTGCAGTCATTACATTTGGGTAGAATCCCAAAGCTATGGATGGGAGGATGGAACTAAACAGCATTAAGGAGTGGCTATAAGGCCCTGCAGAACTGCAGTGGCAAAGCCTGCCCTGGATTTGGAGAAAAGAGGCAAATGATAATGTTTTGTGAAGGTATGAACAGAGCTCCAAATAGCAGCTTCTAGAATGTTTTTGGTTGGAACCCCTTTGAGAAAAGCTGCTGAAGTAGAGGCAGCTCTGGTGGAATGTGATCTGATCCCCTTGGGCACAGGTTTAGCATGGTGCAAATAGCAGAAACAAATGCAGTGGCTTATCCACTTAGAAATAGTCTGCTTTGATATAGCCTTCTCCTCTGACCCTGCAGCAAATGCTACCAGTAGTTGCTCAGACTTTCTTAGAGATTTGGTCCTGTTTAAGTAGAATCTTAGTTGTCTGTGTACGTCCAATGAATGCAGAATCCGCTCCCCCTTGCTCTGCGGATTTGGGTAAAATGCTGGCAGGTGAATGGTCTGGTTAAGAGCCACACTGGATACCACCTTAGGCATAAAAGAAGGATTGGTCCTGAGGGACACCCTGTCCGGGTAAAATATAAAAGGCTCCACTGCCATGAGAGCCTGCAGTTCTGAAACCCTTCTTGCTGAAGTGACTGCCAAGAGAAAAGCTGTTTTCCAAGATAGAAATTTTATATCCGCAGTAGCTGCTGGTTCAAAAGGAGGCAGGGTGAGTTTTTCCAGTGCAAAACTGAGGTCCCATGCAGGAGTTGGTGATCTTCTGGGAGGCCTTAATTTTTGGCCCCTCTAAGATACTGTTTAAGCAGAGGATGAGAAAAGAGGAGAGGCTCTGTGTTGTAATGAGCCGAGATGGTAGAGGCATGGACTTGTATTGAAGAAAAAGAGAGGCCCTTGTCAAGCATCTCAGTCAATTACTGTAAAATCTGAGGAATATTGGGCTTTACTGTGTCTGTTCCTTGTGCTTGGTTCCAAGCACAGAATCACTTCCATTTATCAGCATAAGATTTTCTAGAACTAGGCCTTCTGGCTTCCAAAATGACATCCATCACAGATTTACTGAGAAGTGTTGTTTGAATAAATTGATCAGCCATACTGCAAGGTTCAGAGTATGGAGCTGAGTGTGCAGAATTTGGTTGTTCTGCTGAGACAGTAGATGAGGTATTTGAGGCAAATACCATGGAGGAAGTTGAGACATATTCCTTAGAAGTGGGTACCAGTGCTGGCGAGGCCAGTCCGGAGCAATTAGGATCATTTTTGTTTTTTCCTGTCTAACTTTTAGTAAAACCTTGGAGAGGAGTGGCAGAGAAAGGCATAGACTGATAGGTTTTTCCAGCTGAAGGATAGAGCATCCACTTTCTATGCTTTTTTGTGATGAGTTCTTGTGCAGAATTTGTCCAACTGATAATTTTGGGGAGAGGCAAATGGATCTAGGTCTGGGCTCCCCCATTTGTGTGTTAACATGCTGAAGATTCGTATATCCAGTTTCCATTTGTGTGGGTCCATAAGATTTCTGCTTAGGTCGGCTGCCAGAATATCTTGCTTTCCTGGCAGGAATTCAGCTTGAAGATGTATTTGGTATGTCAAGGCTGTGTTCCACAAAGCCATGGCTAGTCTGCAAAGGGGGTAGGAATGTGTACCCCCCTGCTTGTTTATGTACCACATAACTGTGGTCTTGTCAGTCTTTATCAGTAGCTGTCCTGGATGAAATAAGTCCTTGAAGGCTGTCAGAGCATTCTGAACAGCTAGCATCTCTTTCTGGTTGATATGCAGATGCATTTGGTTTGGGCTCCATTTGCCCTGAATGCATCTCCCAACCAGGTGGGTCCCCCCAAGCATAGTCTGATGCGTCTGTAGTTAGGGTTTGGGTGGCAGGGGGTAGAGTGAATGACAGTCCCTTGTTTTGGTGACACGTCTCTGCCCACCAAAGAAACTCCTGTTGTAGGCAGGGAATGAGAGGAATCATTGTTTCCAGGCTATGACAATGTTGACTCTATAAACTTTTTAGGAACCACTGAAGTTTACTCATATGCAGTTTCGCATATGGAATTAGTAGGATGCAGGATGCCATGAAACACAAAGCGTGCAGAATTTGTCTTGCATATAACTGGGTTTTTGTTGCCACTTGTTTGAAGTATGTTGTCAGTTGCCTTTGTTTGTCTGGCATGAGGTAAGCCATCTGGGCAGTTGTATTCAAGCTTGCACCCAGGAATTGTATTTGAGAGGGTACCAGTTGTGATTTCTTTTTGTTTATGGTGTACCCTAGGCATGCTAGAAGCCTTTTTACAAATGCCAGATGTCGAAGAAGTGTCCCCTTGTCCTCTGCTTGAATGAGACAATTGTCCAGATAAGGATAGATTTGAATGCTTCCTTGTCTGCAGAATACAATTACCGGTGTCAGGCACTTTGTAAAGACCCTGGGCGCAGTAGATAAGCCAAAGGGCAGTGCAGAGAATTGGTAATGCAAAAAACCTGCTTTGAAGCGGAGGCATCTTCTGCACGATTCCCTTACTGTGATATGCAGGTATGCCTCTTAAGTCTAGAGTTACTAACCAAGCATTCTTGCCTAGCATAGGCAGTAGCTGTTGTAAAGTCAGCATTTTCAATTTTGGAATGTCCAGGAACGTGTTCAGAATCGATAAGTCCAGTACTGGATGCCATGAATCGTCTTTTCTGGGTACAAGGAAAAGTCTCAAATAAAAACCTTGTCCTTTTTCCTTTTCTGGCACCGGTTGAATAGCCCCCATATCCATGAGGGACATGACTTGTTTCTGGGCCTCTGCCCACTGGTTTTGTGGCATATCCGGCCATCCGTTTGGAAATGGTAAAGTATGGAAATGAAGTATGTACCCCTGGGATACTATGTTTAATGCCCACTTGTCTTGGGTAATTAACTGCCAATTTTGAGCATGAAGTTCTAGTTTTCCCCCCAAAGCGGCTGCCAAAAGATAAGTGCTTGGTGATGGTAGAGGAAAGTCACTGAGACTGCTTACTGTAGGGTTGTGCTTTGTTTCCTCCAGATTTGGAGGTGGAGGCACCCCATTGCTTTGACCTGTAAGAACCCTGTGATTGGTATCTGGAGCCGTTTGAGCACCTGGATTTGCCCTGAGTGGCTATGTTGGACACAGGAAAGGACTAATTTTTAGTAGGCCAGTCCCTCCTGAACCTGGGTGGCTGCACTTGCAAGAAATTTTTTAATGTTTGTATAGATTTAGCTTTGTTTTCCATTTTCTTTAAAACATCTTCTGCCTTATTACCAAACAGAGTATCATGCTGCAAAGGGGCATCCAACAATTTAGCTTTACCTTGATCAGGCAGATTTTGCTCCTTGAGCCAGGCATGCCTTCTAATCACAGAACCAGTAACGGCGGCCCTACAAGAGGCCTCCAAGGAATCAAAACCACATTGCAAAGTATGCTTTCCAACCTGTTCTGCTGAATGCAATAATTCCTAACTCTATTTTCCACACAATCAGAGATAAACATTTTCTGTTTCAGTAAGCCCATGACATGCTGTTGATATTTAAGCATATGAAACTGGCAGTTTAAGGCCCTGAGTGCCAAGGCTGCAGACGTATAAGCCTTCTTTCCCCATCTATCCAGCACCCTGGAATCTCTATTAGAAGGGGTAGGATGTTTGGCTGTAGAGGCCTTTACACCCTTGGGACCCTAAGAAACAGTCTCAGGATCAGCAGCAGGAGTTTTGAAAAGAAATTTGTGGGAGTCAGGAACCCTGTAATATCGGTCTGGCTTACTAGGAGCCGGAGGCAGGGAATCAGGAGCCATGATTGACTCTGAAAACACATCAACAATGTCTAATACAGGAGGTATTGTCAAAGGCCTATGCTGAGGAAGAAGGAAATCCCTAAGCCTCTTTTTTGATTCAGAGAAGTCCTGACTCTCCCAGTGAAAATGTTCCCTTAAAGTATGCAAAGTCTCTCCAAAAGAGTAATCCTCAGGAGGAGATGCAGATGGGATGGATTCCTCTGCATCAGAATCCTCATAGGATGGAATAGAAAATTCCTGATCAGAAGAGAAGTCAGAAGAAATGGAAACCTGATCTGAAGATTCATAATCAGTGCCTTGCCTAGGCCTCTTAGCGGGGGGTGACCCTTGATCAAGATAATTAAATCCTCAGCCACTCTGATCATCTGTTTTTTAGGCATAGGGGCCTGAGCATGTTGCTCATGCGTTGTTTTGTTAGATACAGAAGATGTTTTTGACCTTGTTTTTGTTGCTGGCGGTTTAATATAAAAATGTTGAGGCCTGAAAACACCCTCAGAAGCCAGTGCCTGCTCAGTGGCTCTGGACCCATCCAAGGGAGAGACATCCATGGGTTCAATACTCTGAGAATCTCATGGCACACCTGACTCCGAATGTGTCTCGGTAGAGGCCTGCGACTCAAAATTAGCGGGTATCAGGGGCTGCGGAAGCGCCTCACTGAGCACCGGTGAACTAGCAACTGGCTTAGGAGAAGCTTCATCGGTTTTGGACCTCGACGGTCTGTTTTTTTCTATGCGTTTTTTATGAACTCCTGTAGTCGGATTGTTAACAGACGACATTTCAGGATAATTAAATCTTGAACTAAAATATTTAGAAGCAAAAATATACAGACGCTTAATAGTGCATTGGTTAAATCTACCACAAAACCGACAGCAAGGCACGTTGTGATCAGGGCCTAGGCAAGGAATACAGTACAAATGAAAATCCTTATGAGGTAATTTGCTTCCCACAAGTAATGCAATTATTAACTTTTGCTGACTTCGGAAAGGAACAAGAAAAGGTTTCCCCAAGGGGGTACTTGGCTTTAGTTTGAAGACTTCGGTTCTGAAACTCGAATATGAAAATTTCAACAGACGGCCGACCGGCACTTGCCAACTGCTTCTGCTTCAGGCACCGCGTGGCAAGAAAGACTGAATAAAATGGCATCGGCTGCATGTTTTATACCCCTGACGACATGACATCATGGAAAAGGAGACAGCAACTGACGCAGGACCCAAGACTTTGTTATTCAGGTCGACTGAGGACAACTTGCCAGCAGATTACCCAAATGTAATGACTGCAACAGTCAAACACGAAGAACATCTGATAATGCAAGTAGCCTGCTTTGAAGCGTAGGTATCTTCTGCAAGATTCCCTGATTGGGATGTGCAGGTATGCTCTTTTAAATCTAGAGTTGCCAACCAGGCATCTTTTCCTAGCATAGGAAGTAACTGGTGAAGTCTCAGCATCTTGAATTTTGGAATGTCCAGAAAGGTGTTTAGAGTAGACCGGTCCAGAATTGGACGCCATGATTTGTCTTTTCTGGGTACCAGGAAAAGCCTGGAATAGAAACCTTGCCCCTTTTCCTCTTCTGGTACCAGTTGAATAGCCCTCATGTTTAAGAGGGACAGTACTTGTTTTTGAGCCTCTGCCCACTGATTTGGGGGCAGGTCTGGCCACCCGTTTGGTTTTGGCAACATGTGGAAATTAAATCTGTATCCCTGGGACACTATATTTAAAACCCATTTGTCCTTGGTTATGAGTTCCCAGTTTTTTGCATGAAGAGCAATCTTTCCCCCCAAAGGGGCGGCTAAAAGGTAAGTGCTTGGTAATTTTAAAAGAAAATCATTGAGACTGTTTACCATAGGGGGGGTGTTTTGTTATTTCCAGATTTGAAGTGGAGGCCTCCCACTGCTTTGTTCTGAGTGTCCCCTGGCACTGAAACCTGGTACTTTTGGTGTGTCTGGGTTTGGCTTGAGAGGATCTGGAAGAAGCTGGAAAGGACCAATCCTTAGTAGGCCAGTGCCTACTAAATCTTGGAGGTTGCACTTGTAAGAAATATTTTACAGTTTGAATAGATTTAGCTTTATCTTCCATCTTTTTTAGAACTTCTTCAGCCTTACTGCCAAACAGGCGGTCCTGATTTAAAGGAGCATCCAACAATTTCACTTTAACATGATCAGGCAGAGATTGCTCGTTAAGCCAAGCATGCCTTCTAAGCACAGATCCAGTAACAGCAGCCCTGCAAGGAGGCCTCTAAAGAATCAAAACCACATTGCAAAGTATGTTTTCCAACTTGTTCAGCAGAATGCAATAAATCCTGTAAATCTTTATTTTCCATACAGTCAGAAACCATCATCATTTTCTTTTTAAGCAGTCCAATAATATGCTGTTGATATTTTAACATATGAAATTGGCAGTTTAAAGCCCTGATTGCCAAGGTTGCAGAAATATAAACCTTTTTACCTCATCTATCCAGCGCCCTGGAGTCTCTATCAGAAGGGGTAGGATTTTTAGCAGTAGAAGCCTTAATGCCCTTGGGCCCCTGAGAAATGGTTTCTGGATCTGCAACAGGATTTTTGAAAAGGAACTTGTGGGACTCAGGAACCCTGTAGTATCTGTCAGGTTTACTAGAAACCAGAGGCAGGGAAACAGGGGCCATACTGGATTCCGAAAACACAACAATGTCTAGTACAGGAGGTATAGCCAAAAGCCTTTGCTGAGGTAGGAGGAAATCCCTAAACCTTTTTTTTTAATCAGAAAATTCCCGACTTTCCCAGTGGAAATGCTCCCTTAAGGTATGTAAAGTTTCCCCAAAAGAAAAGTCCTCGGGGTCAGGTCATTAGAGAAGTCAGAAGAAACGGTCCTGATCAGAAGATTCATAGTCAAGCTCAGCCCTAGGCCACTTAGAAGGGGGGGGGGGGTTTGACTACCCCTAATTAGAGTAATTAGATCTTCAGCCATTTTGATCATTTGTTTTTAGGCATAGGAGCCTGAACATGTGGCCTGGGCATCAGTTTTTTAGACAAAGATCGAGATTTAGGCCTTAGTATTGAAGGTTGAGTCAGTTTAATATGCAAGTCTGTAGGCCTGAATACACCCTCAAAAGCCGGTGCCTGCACAGCAGCTCCAGACCCATCCAAGGTAGAGACATCCGTGGGATCCACAGGTGAAGCATCTCGCAGCATACTGGACTCCGAATGGGTCTCAGTAGAGGCCTGCGAGTCAGAAGTACCAGGTGTGGGGGGCTGCGAAAGCGCCTCACTGAGTAACGGCGAACTGGTGACTGGCTTAGGAGAAGCATGAACGGCAGTTTTGGACCTCAACGGCCCATCTCTGTCTTTATCTTTGCGTTTTTTCAGAATCCCAGTAGTCGAATGGCTAACAGACATAATTTCTGGATAATTAAACCGAGAAACCAAAATATTTAGAGGCAAAAATGTACGGACGACGGACAGTGCGCCGATTAAAAAAAGCACAAAACTGACAGCAAGGTACATCGTGGTCAGGGCCTAGGCAAGGAATCCAGTACAAATGAAAATCTTTATGAGGTATTTGCTTTCCACAAGTAATGCAATTGTTAACTTTTACTGACATCAGTAAGGAGCAAGAAAAAGTTTCCCCAAAAGGGTACTTAGCTTTTAAGTTGAAGACTTCGGTTCTGAAACTCGAAAATGAAAATTTCAGGAGTCTGCTGATCGGCACTTGCGAACTGCTTCTGCTTCGGGCACCGCACGGCAAGAAAGACTGATGTAATGGTGACCTGATGTCATGGAAGAAGGGACAGCAACCGACGCAGGACCCAGGACTTTGTTAATCAGGCCGACTGAGGGCAACCTGCCAGCAGATTACTCAAATGCAATGATTGCAACAGTGAAACACAAAGAACATCTTCACAAAGGTATTCAAAAAGGATAGGTCCAAAACCTGTCTCCACAAAAGTTCTTTTTTGGGAAACAGGAAAATTCTGGAGTAAAAAACACTTCATCCTTTCTGAAAGAGGGACTTGTTCTATGACCAGAGACTAGCATCCACCCGGGCTACAGAAAGGAATAACAAAGTCTGGTCTAGTGGGTGAGGGGGCACCCCCTAGAACCGAGGTGGTTATTATTTCCAGTGCTACCTGTACCTTTGCAAAAATGTTGAGCACCCATTTGTCAGAAACGAATGATGGCCAAGCCACCTTGATGAGAGATTACTTTCAAGATAGGGCATCTAGAGGCAGACTTGTAAAGACGGGTGCCACACCTTGGTACAGTCCTAGGTTGGAAGGGGGTACCCTTTCTGGGGAAAAGAACCCCACTTGTTAGGTTTGGCAGAATTCTCATACTGTCCTTTCCTGATGGTGCCTCATCTTTTTTTTTCTGGCTGTGACTACTTACTCTGCTTATTGGAGAGAAAGTTGTGAATATGGAACATTTTAGGCATCCGTTGCATTAGTTTACCTCTGTCATCCCAGTGTTCAAGGATATGATTAGCTACTGTACCACACACAAAATCATAATCAAGTGGTGAATTCTTAATCTCATTTTTTTTTTTTTTTTTTTTTTTTTTTAACTCCTCAGAAAAGTTTTGTCTGTGCAACCAAGCCTACCTCCTTATCATCAGAGACATCACTCAACAGGTAGCAATGCAGAAAACTCTTCTAAACTATACACAGACCTAAACACAAACTTACATAAAACACTGGCAGTTAAACACCTTAAACCAGTCTGGACTGCTTCAGCATCTTTCCCTAAAAATATAGCCACCTGCCTACATTATCTGAAGGACCAGGATTTGATAAAGACATTTTTTTTTTTGTTGGAAGACGTCAATCTGCAGACAAAGTGGACTGGAGACCAGGGATGGTCGAGCACACCTTGAATTCCAAACACTTTTTAGGTAAAGACTCATTCAAATGAGGAGGATTGAAAGCTATTTTAAAAACATCCTCCAACAACAGGAATAATGGACGGAAGGTTGCCACGTCTAGGTCCTCATTCTCCAAAAAGATCATATACCCGCAATGTCCTCAGGAAGTACCTATAATTGCTCCCAATTAAATACATCCCTAAATCTAGCAAGCATTTGGGAAAAAGAAAAAAAAGAAGTTATGTACTCACCATAACGTTCCATCTGAGTAGTTATACTTCATTTTTCTACAACCTGTGGGCAGACGGATCCGTATCGGATCCGAGCTGGCAACTTTTTTCAAGCATCTACTCCAAACTCCAAGCTCCGAGCTCCTCCCCTTACCCATAATGCCATACCATCTCCCATCTTCCCTCAGATCGAGTTTGCTGCAACTAAAAATATAAGCAACTCAGCCCAATGAACCAAACCTGAAAAGACAGGACAAGGTCCAGGGGACGGAGGGAAGGAATGTTGCAGAAAAATGAAGTATAACTACTCAGATGGAACGTTATGGTGAGTACATAACTTATTTATCTGAAATAGTTAACTTCATTTTATCTGCAACCTGTGGGACAGAGTCCCCAGCTACTCCAATCCTGGGAGGCCCTTATGGAAGGATATTCCTGAGCACGGCAGAGCCAAAGGATGCTCTACCCCTAGAAATCAGATCTAATTTGTAATGGGAAATGAAGGTATGTGAATTGGCCCAGGTCGCTGCTGCACAAATGTCGTCCAAAGGCACCCTAGACCAAAAGACAGCAGAAGTCGCCATGGACCTGGTAGAGTGAGCCTTAACACCAGGAGGAGAAGAACCTTTTGCTTAGTAGGCATGTGAAATACAAAGGAGTGATCCATCTGGCCAAAGAAACTTTAAAAATAGCTTTTCCCATAAATGCTTTGGAAAAGGAAACAAACAATTGGTCAGTCTTGCGGAAAGACTTTGTTCTATGAAGATAAAAATGAAGCTGTCGGTGAACATCTAACAAATGGACTTTGTATTCACCTTTATTTTGGAAGTTAGGGAAGAAAACAGGCAGATTAATGGACTGGTTTATGTTTGCTTCAGATGCCACTTTGGGAAAGAAGGAAGGATTAGTACGGAGAGAGACCCTATCCTTGTAGAAGACTAAATACGGAGGCACGGCAGACAGAGCTTGAAGCTCAGAAACCCTCCTAGCAGATGTAATGGTGACTAGGAAAGCTGTCTTCCAGGACAAAAAATTCAAATCCACCAAAGCTGCAGGTTCAAAAGGAGGAGCCACCAATGCCTGTAAGACAAAGGTAAGGTCCCAAGGAGGCACTGAACCTTGACAGGACGCAGCAACAGAAAACTGCCTTTAAGAAAGGCCTTACACAGCCTAGAGGAGGCTAAGGCCATGTTGTCTTCACCAATGTGAAAATTAGAAATGGCTGCCAATTGTACTTTCACTGTGGAGAAACTAGCTCCTTGCTGAAAGATGCCAGACAGGAAATCCAACACCGCTGGAACAGGGGCTGTAAAGGGATCTAGTTTTCGCTGAGAGGCCCAAATGAAAAAGCGCTTCCATTTACTGCGATAAAGTTTCCTAGTGGAGTCTTCAAGAGAAGCCACCAGAATGGATTTTACCGGACATGAAAGACCGGGAGTCCTGGCAATCAACAGAACTGGGGCAACCAGGCTGTCAGCTTGAGGCTGCCCAGATCGGGCGGATGGGAGATTAGATCCAGGCATGGATCCAGAACCCACAGGGGAGCTAAGAGATGAGACCAAAGGAATGGGAACCAAACCTGACGAGGCCAGAAAAGTACAATGAGGAATCACTTTGCACCGTAGTCGGCAAGCTTTCTGAAGAAACTTCGGAATGAGTGGCAATGGTGAATAAGCATACAGAAGCCCGGGGGGCCAAGTATGGACTAGTGCGTCTCTGGGGACTTCCCCTGGTGAGGGAATCAGAGCGAAGAACTCGCTGTACTTTGCGTTGGAAGGGAGATGCGAAGAGATCGCAGCAAGGCTGACCCCATGCAAGGAAGATCTCCTCAGCTACTGTTTCAGAGACCACTCATACGGCATCAGAATGGCCCGACTCAATCTGTCTGCTAAAATGTTGGAGCACCCCAGGATGTGCTTTCAGAAACCGACCAGTGGAGATCGCCCATTCCCACACTCTCATGGCCTCGCGACATAGGGAGTAGGATCTGGTTCCCCCTGCTTGTTGAGATACCAGACAACAGACATGCTGTCTGACTGAATTGCAATCAATCCGAGAGGAAGGACAGTGTGAAAGGCTTCCAACGCTAAAAGCATTGCCCTCATCTCTAGAACATTTATGTGCAACTTGGTCTCTGACTGGGACCACGTGCCTTGGACTGTCTTTCCCAAACAGTGTCCCTCCCACCCGAGTAGGGAGGTGTCCGTGGTCACTGCGGCTTTGACTGGACATGACGCGAAGGGGCGTCCTTCTGATATCTCCGGTGAACTTAACCACCAAAGAAGAGACGTCCTGCAGACGTGAAAGATCTTGATCGGAAATTCCATGGGCAGGTCTAGCCAAGACCACTGAACAGCCAGAGTCCATTGAAGAACCCGCATGTGAAGGCACGCACAAGGGAGAATTGATATGGCGGCAGCCATGGAGCCCAGAGAACCTCGCTCACCTTTAGAGACTTGGAGTTCACTATCTGAGCTGTGTGGCACCTGAGGTGTAAGATCCTGTCTGGAGTTAAGACTAGCTTCATCTGCAAAGTGTCTAGCCATGCCCCAATGAAGTCTAGAACTTGTACTGGTTGCAAATGGAAATTCTGAACATTGACTGTAATTCCCAATAGATCTGCCAACCTTATGAAGTAATCTCGGGCCAGACACAGGTGATGCTTGTTGGGCGCAGCTAAGAGCCAGTCGTCCAGGAACGGAAACACCTGAACACCCTGAAGCCTCAGGTGAGCCACTACAACTGCCATTACCTTGGTGAACACCCTGGGGGCTGTGGTGAGACCAAAGGGTAGGGCTCTGAACTGAAAATAACTGACTCCCAGCCGGAAGAGCAGAAACCTCCTGGAGCTTCTGTGTATTTTGATGTGGTAGTAAGCATCCTGGAGGTCTAACGAGCACATCCAGTCGCTCACTCAGAGATAAGGTAGAATGGACTGTAGGGTAACCATCCAGAATTTCTGTTTGGCTACAGACAGGTTTAAAGTTGACAGGTCTAGAATGGGCCTGAGGTCCCCCGTCTTTTTGGAACCAAAAAGAACCTTGAGTAGACGCCAGATCCGGACTGACTGGGGGGGACCTGTTCGATGGATCGTTTGAGAAGCAGCTTTGAAACCTCTAGAGCTGCGGCCTCCCTGTGAGCGGGTGGAACATCCGGGAGGTGTTTTGGAATATTTGGAGGGGCAATAAATGGGATAGTGTAAAGTACAGTTTTGTACCTACCATAAATGTAGATGTTCGAGTGTACACCCTGCTGCAGTCATCACACTTGGGTTATCCTGCCGTCAGGCGGTCCCGCAGTCGGCCGGAATTCCAAAGTCTTGGTCCGGCGTCGGTTGCTGTTGCTTCTTTCCTGACGTCAGTGAGCCAGGGGTATATATAATGCATCCGACGCCATTTTCTTCAGTTTTTCTTGCCCCAGATGTCAGGTGCCCCCAAAAACGTGGACAGTAATTAGTAACAAATTGAGTTAATTTTGCACAAACACAAAATCCCTCCAGCTATAAGCAAATGCATCAGGAAGGTACTGTAGAGATTTAGCCAGTTAGATCAGAGGGGATGGAGGGAGGGTAACCTGGACTGCAGCAGGGTGTACACTCGAAAGTACAGTTTTGTACCTACCATAATGTAGATGCTCGAGTGCTAATACAGCTGCAGTAATCACAGATGGGTTTTCTGCCGTCAGGCGGGTCGTCGTTCGGCCGAATTCCAAAGTCCAGGTCCAGCGTCGGTTGTTGTCGCTTTCTTTCCTGACGTCAGTGCAACAGGGGTATATAAGACACAGCCGACGCCATTTTCTTCAGTCTTTCTTGCCCCAGATGTCAGGTGCCCCCAGAAGGAAGGCAATACAATTGTGTGTATATATATATATATATATATATATATATATATATATATATATATATATATATATATATATATATATATATATATTCGTGCAATGCAATATAATCAAAAATCAGTAGTTGCAAGCAAATATACCATAGAAGGATAACCCAATCAGGTTGTATGAGGAGGGGTTAGCCCCTAGGCCTTTACCAAGAGGGGAAGGAGGGAGGGAAACCTGTACTGCAAGCTGTAATAGCACTCGAACATCTACATTTATGGTAGGTACAAAACTGTACTATGTTCATCGTGCATACAGCTGCAGTAATCACAGATGGGAAGAATCCCAAAGCTACGCACAGGGTGGTAGGCACTAGGTGGAACTGGGATGAGCCAGAATGCCCTGCAACACAGCAGTGGCAAAGCCTGCTCTAGTTTTGGAGTATAAGGGCAGGTGGTAATGTTTGGTGAAGGTATGCACAGAACTCCAAGTGGCTGCCTCCAAAATATCTTTGGTGGGAACACCTCTGAGGAAGGCTGTAGAGGTAGCTGTGGCCCTGGTGGAGGGGATCTGATGCCTGTAGGGACAGATTTTCCATGAAAGGAGTAACAAAACCGTATGCAGTGGCCTATCCATTTTGAAATTGTCTGTTTGGTAACTGGCTTCCCTTGAGCTCCCACAGCATAGGACACAAAAAGTTGTTCTGATTTCCTGAAAGGCTTTGTTCTGTCCAAATAATAACGTAGCTGTCTATGGATGTCTAAGGAGTGTAGCAGCCTTTCCCCTTTGTTTTGAGGATTGGGGTAAAAGGTAGGTAAGTGTATGGCTTGATTTAAAGCTACCCTGGATACCACTTTAGGCATAAATGACGGGTTGGTTCGAAGGGAAACCCTGTCCTGATGGAAGATGAGAAAGGGCTGCACATCCATGAGGGCTTGTAGTTCCGAAACCCTACGAGCTGAGGTAATGGCCAGAAGGAAAGCTGTTTTCCAGGACAAATATTGCAAATCTGTTGAGGAAGCTGGTTCAAAGGGAGGCAATGTTAATTTTTCTAGAATGTAATTAAGATCCCAGGCTGGTATTCGTCGTTTCCTTGGAGGTCTTATATTCTTAGCCCCTCTGAGGAACTGTCTTAAGAGTAGGAGAGAGAATAAGGGTGGATCAGTGTTGAATTCTGCAGAAATGGCTGAGGCATGAATTTTTATGGAGGAAAATGAAAGTCCACTGTTCAACAGCTCAGCTAGATACTGTAATATCTGAGGCAAATTCAGTTTTCTAGGATCCTGGCCTTTTTTCTCATTCCAAGAGCAAAACAGTTTCCATTTTGCGGAGTAAGCCTTTCTAGTAGATGGCCTTCTGGCCTCCAAAATGACATCCTGCACCTCTTTGGAGAGTAGGGTCTGTTGTGGTGCTAAGGAATTTTCCATGCAGCGAGATTGAGTGTTTTCAGCTGACTGTGAAGAGTTTTGTAGCTGTGCTGAGTCAGTAGAAGAGGCATTAGAGGTAGGGACCAGGGAGGAGTATGCGTTAGGCTCCTCAGGAGTGGGTACCAGTGTTGTCTTGGCCAGTCTGGAGCAATCAGCATCATCTTTGGTCTGTCTGCTCTTGCTTTCAAGAGCACCTTGGGCAGAAGAGGCAAAGGTGGGAAAGCGTAAACTGTCCATGCTGCCCAACTGAAAGAAAGGGCGTCCACTCTCCAGGCCTTTGGATGAAAGGTCCTTGAACAGAACTTTTCCAATTGATGATTCCTGTGGGAGGCGAAGAGATCTATGTCTGGCCTTCCCCACACTTGGATTATCTTTGTAAACACTTGAGGATGCAACTTCCATTCGTGAGGGTCTGTCATATTTCTGCTTAGATGGTCTGCCAGCGTGTTTTCCAAACCTGGCAAGTACTGTGCTTGAAGTTCGATTTGCCATTCCAGAGCCAAGTTCCAAAGTGACATGGCTAGTCTGCACAGGGGGTATATGAATGTGTTCCTCCTTGTTTGTTTATGTACCACATTACTGTGGTGTTGTCTGTTCTTATCAATAATTGCCCTGGATGCAGGAGGTCCTTGAAAGCTGTAATTGCATTTATCACTGCTAGCATTTCTTTTTGATTGATGTGAAGGTGCTTTTCCTTTTGGGACCATTTGCCCTGAATGCACCTGTCTGTCATGTGCGCCCCACAGGCGTAGTCTGAGGCGTCTGTTGTGATGACTTGATTTGCTTGAGGCTTGCAGAATGGAAGACCCGTGTTTGACATGCTTGGGCCCACCATATAAATTCCTTTTGCAAACATGGGATTATTGGTATTATTGTTTCCAAACTGTGGCTGTGTTGAGACCATAGGTTTTTTTAGGTACCATTGAAGTTTCCTCGTGCAACTTTGCACATGGGATTAAAAGAATGCAAGATGCCATGAAGCCCAGAGCCTGCAGGATTTTCCTTGCAGTGAGCCTGGTACAATTTGCTAGCATTTTGAAGTACTGAGTTAGCTGCCCCTGTTTTTCTGGCGTGAGATAGGCCCATCTGGGTGTTTGTGTCCAAGTTGGCACCCAGGAAAGTTATTTTCTGAGATGGTGTTAGCCTGGATTTCTCTGTTGACTGTGTATCCCAGAGAATTCAATAACCGTGTTACATAAGCCAGATGTTCCAGAAGTATGTGCTTGCTGTCTGCTTGGATCAGGCAGTCGTCCAAATAAGGGTAAATTTGTATCCCTTGAAGTCTGCAGTAGGCAATTACTGATGCCAGGCATTTCGTGAATACTCTGGGCGCAGTAGATAAGCCAAAGGGCAATGCAGAGAATTGATAGTGGATTGAACCTGCAAGAAATCTGAGGTATCTTCTGCAGCTTTGTCTGACTGGGACATGCAGGTATGCCTCCTTGAGGTCCAATGTTACCAGCCAAAACTCCTTGCCCAGCATGGGAAGAAGCTGCTGTAATGTGAGCATCTTGAATTTTGGTGCAGTAGAAATGTGTTTAGGATGGATAAGTCCAAAATGGGTCTCCAGTCGGTTCCTTTCCTTGGTACCAGAAATAGTCTGGAATAAAAACCTTGACCTTGTTCGTGAGTAGGTACCTCTTGAATAGCTTTCATGTCCATGAGCTTTGAAATTTGTATTTGTGCCTCTGCCCTTTGATTGTGTGGCAGGTTTGGCATGCCTCTCATTTTTGGAAGAGTGTGAAAATGAAATCTTTTGCCTCTGTTTATAATGTCCAGGATCCATTTGTCTGTTGTGATAATATGCCAATTTCTTGTAAATAATGCCAACTTTCCTCCCAAGGGTGCTGCCAGCTGAGACTTGCTTGGCATGAAAAGGAGGAAGTCATTGGGTTTGTTTCCTGTATTGTTGTGCACTGTCTTTGCCACCTCTTGGTGCTGGAGTTTGCCATTGCCTGCCTCTATATGATCCTTGAGATTGTCCTCTGCCCCTTGTGCGCCTGTATCTATCTCTTTGGGGCTTGTCCGTGGCTGGAAAGGACCAGTTTTTAGAAGGCCAATTTCTGCTAAAACGTGGTGGTTGAACCTGTAGAAAAGCTTTGACAGTTTGCATAGATTTAGCTTTTTCTTCCATTTTCCGTAGTATCTCCTCAGCATTAGTACCAAATAGTACATCCTTTTGTAAAGGAGCATCTAGTAGTTTAGCTTTAACATGATCAGGCAAGATTTGTTCCCTAAGCCAGGCACGTCTACGAATGACTGATCCTGTAACAGCAGCTCTACTTAAGGCCTCTACGGCATCATAGCCACATTGTAAGGTGCGTTTACCCACTTGTTCTGCACTATGCATCATATCCTGCAACTCCTTCAAATCTGGTTGTTCAGGTTGAGACATTTTATTTCTAAATTGTGATAACAGAAACTGCTGATATTTAAGCATATGGAACTGACAATTTAAGGCCCTCATGGCTGGGGTGGCCGAGGTATATACCTTTTTTCCCCACCTTTCTAAGGATCTAGACTCTCTTTCGGAAGGTAGTGGATTCTTAGCAGTAGAGGCCTTCATTCCCTTGGGGCCTTGAGAAATGGTTTCAGGGTCAGCATTATGGCTTTTGTAAAGAAATTGGTGAGTTAGGAACTCTGTAGTACCTATCAGGCTTGACTGGGGCAGGAGGCAGGGAATCCGGATTAAGGCAAGCCTCCGAGTAAACATCATCAAGTATGTCCAAGACAGGAGGCATCGCCAGAGGTCTGTGTTGAGGTAACAAAAGAAATTCCCTAAGTCTTTTCTTGGAATCAGAAAAGTCTTGGCCTTCCCAATGGAAGTGTTCCCTCAAGGTGTGCAAGGTTTCCCCAAAGGAAAAATCCTCTGGGGGAGATACTGACGGAATGGACTGCTCTGCATCAGAATCTTCAAAAGGGGAGCACGAGTGTTCCTCTACATCAGAATGTTCTGAAAAAATGGAGCCCTGGTCAGAAGAGGGAGAATCTTCCTCCACTCTGGGTCTCTTGTCTGGAGGGGGTTGGGAACCCCTGATAAGAGTAATTAAATCCTCAGCCATTTTAAGCATCTGCTTTTTAGGCATGGGGCCTGGAGATGGGCCCTGTGCAACAGGCCTCTTGGGATGCATGGCTGATTTGGACTTGGTAAAGGCCTTAATGGAAAAGGAAGATGATGGTCTAAAGACACCATGGGTGGAAGTGGACCTGTCCACATTAGGAGGCTCAGCACTCACAGTGGCTTCGGTGGTTGTAGTCTGGGTATGGGCCGAGGTACCTGCGGTCTCGGTTACAGAAGACACCGCCAAAGAAGTGTCGTTGGTAGTCAGGGGCTGCATAGGTGTCTCGCTGAGAACCGGACCACATGTAGCCGGTTTTGGCATGGTGTCGGTGGAGACCGCGGGCCTCGCGTGTTGGTCCTTGTCCTTGCGTTTTTTGGACAAAACGGTAGTGCGTTTATTGAAAGTAGCGCAAAAGCGACAGCCCGAGACGTCGTGGTCTGGGCCTAAACAAGGTATGCAAAGGGAATGGAAATCCTTAAGCGGTATTTGCTTCCCACAAGAAATACAATTGTTAACTTTGTCTGACATCGGTCTGAGGCAAGAAAAGTTTCCCCAACGGGGTACTTAGCTTTAAAGAAGACTTCGGTTTCCAATTTTTCGTAAATTCAGGAGCTGGCCGACCGGCACTTGCGAACTGTTTCTGCTTCGGGCAACGCGCGGCAAAAAAGACTGAAGAAAATGGCGTCGGCTGTGTCTTGTATACCCCTGTCGCACTGACGTCAGGAAAGAAAGCGACAAAAACCGACGCCGGACCTAGACTTTGGAATTCGGCCGACCGAGGACCCGCCTGACGGCAGAAAACCCATCTGTGATTACTGCAGCTGTATGCACGATGAACATCATCTACATTTATGGTAGGTACAAAACTGTACTATGTTCATCGTGTTACCCTGCTGCAGTCATCACACTTGGGTAGAATCCCAAAGCTAAGGATGGGTGGAGGAGTCAGAGGGTTAGTGGAGGCTAGAAGGCCCTGCAGAACTGCAGTGGCGAAGCCCGCCCTAGTCTTAGAGTAAAGTGGTAAGTGATCGTGTTTGGTAAAGGTGTGCACTGAACTCCAAGTTGCAGCTTCCAAAATCTCCTTGGATGGAACCCCCCTGAGGAAGGCTGTAGATGTAGCTGTTGCCCTGGTAGAGTGGGGCCTAATGGTAGCAGGAACTGGTTTTCCATGATGGGTATTACCAGAAACGAATGCAATGCCCTATCCATTTGGAAATGGTTTGTTTTGATATAGCCTTCCCTTGTGAAGCTGTAGCATAGGATACAAAGAGCTGGTCAGATTTTCTGAAAGCCTTAGTTTTATCCAAGTAGTAACGAAGTTGCCTGTGAATGTCCAAGGAATGCAGGAGTCTCTCTCCTTTGTTCTGTGGATTAGGGAAGAAGGTGGGTAAGTGGATGGTTTGATTTAAAGCCACACTGGAAACCACCTTAGGCATGAATGAAGGATTAGTTCGTAGAGAAACTCTGTCTTGATGGAAAATGAGGAAAGGTTCCACTGCATTAGTGCCTGCAGCTCTGATACTCTTCTAGCTGAAGTTATTGCTAGCAGCAGGGCAGTTTTCCATGACAGGAACTGTAGTTCTGCAGAGAAAGCTGGTTCAAAGGGATGTAGCGTAAGTTTTTCCAGAACAAAATTGAAGTCCCATGTTGGTGTAGGTGCTCTCCTGGGAGGCCTAATGTTTTTTGCCCCTCTGAGGTACTGCCTTAGCAGTGGATGCGAAAACAAGGGTGGATCCATGTTGTAGTGGGCTGAAATAGCTGAAGCATGGATTTTAATGGAAGAAAAAGAAAGTCCTTTGTGCAACATCTCAGTTAGATACTGTAGAATGTGAGGCATGTGAGGCTGAATTATGTTTTGGCCTTTAGCTTGGTTCCAGGCACAAAACCTTTTCCATTTGTCCGAATAAGCCTTCCTGGTGTTTGGCCTCCTAGCTTCCAGAATAATATCCATAACTGCTTGGGAAAGAGGAGCTGGCTGGATGCTTATGTGATTTGCCATGCAGCCAGATTTAAGGTTTTGAGCTGGCTGTGAAGAATCTGATTGTTTTGCTGTGTGAGCAAATGGGTAACTTGTGGTAAAATCCAAGGTGGGCCTTGGGCTATATTCCTCAATAGTGGGTACCAGTGCTGGCGTGGCCAGTCCTGGGCTATGAGTATCAGTCGTGGTCTCTCCTTTCTGACTTTCAGAAGCACCTTTGTGAGCAGAGGCAATGGAGGGAAAGCATATACTGTCAGGTTTTTCCAACTGAATGAGAGTGCGTCCACTTTCCAGGCTTGTTGGTGAAATGTCCTTGTACAAAATTTTGGTAGTTGATAGTTTTGAGGACTGGCAAACAGGTCTATGTCTGGAAGGCCCCATTTTTGAGTTATTGCAAATACTTGTGGATCAAGTTTCCACTCGTGGGGATCCATAATGTTTCTGCTGAGGTCGTCTGCCAATGTGTTCTTTTTTCCTGGCAGGAATTGAGCTTGTAACTGAATTTGGTAAGCCAGAGCTGTGTTCCACAAGGTCATTGCTTGCCTGCATAGAGAGTAGGAGTGTGTACCCCCTTGTTTGTTTATGTACCACATTACTGTGGTGTTGTCCGTCCTTATTGTAAGTTGTCCTGGATGTAATAGATTCTTGAAGGCTGTCAGAGCATTCTGTACAGCTAGCATCTCTTTTTGATTGATGTGCAGATTTCTTTGATCTGCAGTCCATACGCCTTGTACGCACTGTCCTGCCATGTGTGCCCCCAGGCGTAGTCCGATGCATCTGTTGTCATAGTTTGCCTGGCTGGGGGCAAGGTGAAAGGCTGACCCTTGTTGAGGTGACATGCCAGTGACTACCATAGAAACTCCTGTTGTAGGCAGGGAATGAGAGATATCATTGTGTCCAAGCTGTGGCTGTGTTGAGACCATACGCTTTTTAGGTACCACTGTAATTTCCTCATATGCAGCTTTGCAAATGGTATTAGTAGTATGCAAGATGCCATGAAGCCCAAGGCCTGCAGAATTTTTCTTGCAGGTAGTTGGGTCTTTGTTGCCATTGTTTTGAAATATTGAGTCAGTTGTAGTTGTTTGTCTGGCATCAGATAAGCCTTCTGGGCCATTGTATTCAAGCTGGCACCCAGGAATGTCATATTTTGTGAGGGTACTAGTTTTGATTTCTTTTTGTTTACTGTGTACCCCAGGCAACTTAGAAGATGTTTTACAAAAGCCAGATGCTGTAAGAGGATGTCCTTGCTTTCTGCTTGGATGAGGCAGTCGTCCAGGTATGGGTATATTTGAATTCCTCTTTGTCTGCAGTATGCAATTAGTGGTGCCAGGCATTTTGTGAAGATCCTGGGCGCAGTAGATAAGCCAAAGGGCAGTGCAGAGAGTTGGTAATGGGTTGAACCTGCAATGAAACGGAGGTATCTTCTGCAACTTTGTCTGACAGGGACATGCAGGTATGCTGCCTTGAGGTCCAACGTTACTAGCCATGCTTTCTTGCCCAACATGGGAAGAAGCTGCTGTAGTGTTAGCATCTTGAATTTGGGTACTTGTAATAAGGTGTTTAGAATTGAAAGGTCCAGAATTGGTCTCCAGGCATTGTCCTTTCTGGGAACTAGAAAGAGTCTTGAGTAAAATCCTTGGCCTTGCTCTTGAGTAGGTACCAGTTGAATGGCTCTCATGTCCATGAGAGCTGTAATTTGTCTTTGTGCCTCTGCCCATTGATTTTGTGGCAGGTTTGGCATTCCTCTTTTCATTGGCAAGGTGTGAAAATGGAATCTGTATCCTCGTGAAATTATGTCTAGGACCCATTTGTCCTTTGTGACAATGTGCCAGTTGTCTAAAAAAAGTGCGAGTTTTCTTCCCAAGGGGGCTGCCAAGAGAGTGTTGCTTGGCCAGATGAGGTGCAAGTCATTGAGTTTGCCTTCTGGTAGTTTGGGACCGGTCTTCTCCTCCCCTCTGTGCTGCAGTGCCCCATTGTCGAGGTTTGTACTGGGCTTGTGGTTGTCCTCTGCCTCTTGGACGTCTGTATTTACCCCTCTGTGGCCTGTCAATAGCTGGACAGGACCAATTTTTTGTTGGCCAATTTCTGCTGAAGCGAGGGGGCTGTACCTGTAGGAAATCTTTGACTGTCTGCATAGATTTTGCCTTATCCTCCATTTTCTTTAAGACTTCTGCTTTAATTCCAAAAAGAACATCCTGCTGTATGGCAGCATCTAGAAGCTTTGCTTTAACATGATCAGGCAGAGTTTGTTCCTTTAACCAAGCATGCCTACATATAACGGACCCAGTGACAGCTGCTCTGCAGGAAGCCTCCAAAGAATCAAACCCACATTGTTAAGTATGTTTGCCCACCTGTTCAGTTGCATGCAACAGATCCTGCATTTCTTTCAATTCAGACTGTTGAGGGAGTGCGCTCATTTTTTGTTTTAACTGAGACATTAGAAATTGCTGATATTTTAGCATGTGAAACTGGCAGTTTAGTGCCCTCATAGCTAGAGTGGCTGAGGTGTAAACCTTTTTCCCCCCACCTGTCTAGTGCTCGAATCCCTTTCAGAGGGTACAGGATTTTTTGCCATAGAAGCCTTAGCCCCTTTGGGACCCTGGGAGATGGTCTCTGGATCAGCAACAGGACTTTTATAAAGAAATTTGCGGGAATCAGGCACTCTACAGTATCTGTCAGGTTTGGCCCGAGCAGGAGGCAGAGAATCTGGGTTCAAACTGGATTCTAAGTAAACATCATCCACAATGTCTACAACTGGGGGGATGACAAGTTGTCTGTGCTGGGGGAGTAAAAGAAACTCTCTGAGCCTTTTCTTTGAGTCAGAGTAGTCCTGACCTTCCCAGTGAAAATGTTCCCTCATAGTGTGTAAAGTTTCCCCAAAAGAGTAGTCTTCAGGAGGAGAAGCTGAGGGAATAGAATCCTCAGCATCAGAATCTTCATAAGGGGAGAAGGAATAATCTTGGTCCTCAGAGGAGCCTGAGGAAATAGACACTTGTTCAGAGGAGGCATAATCTTCCTCTTGTCTAGGCCTTTTGTCGGGAGGGGGTTGGGATTCCCTGATTAAAGAGATCAAATCTTCAGCCATTTTGAGCATCTGTTTTTTAGGCATGGGGCCTTGAACAGGGGTCAGAAGTGCAGTCCTTTTAGGTTTAATAGGAGTCTTAGTCTTAGGATGCGTTTTTATGGTGAGCGTAGTCGGTCTGAAGACGCCTTCAGAAACTCAAGGTGTTTCTGCAGGACCGACATCTTTTTCAGCAGTGTCGTCGGTAGAGGCTAAACAAAATGGCTGCGTCGGCCTAGTACTTTCCGCCAAAAGTTCCGAAGTGGTCTCGGGTTCCAGAACTGCGGTAGTCAGGGGCTGCGTCGGAGCCTCACTGAAGACGGGTGAACCGGAGACCGGACCAGCCGAGGCCTCGGAGTCTGGCTTGGGTCTAGGCTGCCTGTCCTTATCCTTGCGTTTTTTGTGCACGCCGGTAGTCGGTTGCTCCGATGGCATAGTGTAGTTAAATTTTCTACCGAAGTAGTGTCGTGCGAAATCAAAGCGTCTTTTTATAGTACGCTTATTAAACCTAGCACAAAAACGACAACTAGTGATGTCGTGGTCTGGGCCTAGGCAAGGTATGCAGTAAGAATGAAAATCCTTATGAGGTATTTGCTTCCCACAAGAAATACAATTGTTAACTTTTTCTGACATCGGTCTGAGGCAAGAAAAGTTTCCCCAACGGGGTACTTAGCTTTATTGAAGACTTCGGATCTGAAATTCGACTTCGAAAATCTCAGGAGTCGGCCGACTGGCACTTGCGAACTGCGTCTGCTTCGGGCACCGCGCAAGAAAGACTGAAGAAAATGGTGTTGGATGCATTATATATACCCCGGCGCACCAACGTCAGGGAAGAAGCGACAGCAACAGACGCCGGACCAAGACTTTGGAATTCCGGCCAACTGCAGGACCGCCTGACAACAGGATAACCCTAGTGTGATGACTGCAGCAGGGTAACACGATGAACATCTGAGATTTTCGGAAACACATCTTCTGCCCTCTGATTCCTAGAGAAGGACCACTGAGGGTTAGAGAAGCGGATCCCGACAGCAGACAAAGTCTTCCCGTCCTTTTCACTCTGGACAAGTGTGTCATGTACTGTCTTCCCAAAAAGGGAAGAACAGTCGTAGGGAGCGTTGATAAACATTGCCTTGAAAGGGACCACGAACTGACACAACCTGAGCCAGGCATGACGCCTCATGGCTATGCCTGTCCCAGCCACCCTAGCTGCTCCTTCCATGGCATGGGAAAAGTCGCATAGACGTGTTTGAGACTGACTTCAGAGTAGACATCACATGTGCCAAATAATTCAGCACACAGACTGAAAAGGTCGCTGAGGTATAGAAGCGCTTCCCAACCCTATCCACCGACCTGGACTCCTTGTCTGGATGATGGACTGAGGAACTCACCTGTGCTAGTTCCTTCTTTGTGGCCGCTGCAACCAACATAGCATCAACTGGGGCTCCTTCTGACAGAAGGGGGGGGGGGGGGAGATAAAATTTTGTCAGGGCATTTGGGGATGGGCTCTACAGTGTCAGGCTCCTTCCGTGCCCGTGTGCTAATGAGGTCCACCAAGGGGTCCGCTGGCGGGGACACCCAGGAAAGTAGATGGGCCCGTGACAAAGGCCTCCAGGAGCACCGACTCATCCCCAGAAGGTTTTGGGGCTGACCAACTTCCCCTCTGGTGGAGGATCTCCATGGATTTCTCCGAAGGAGATGTCTTCGGGAGGTGACCTAGGGGAACCTTCTCCTTCATCTAAGTCAGTGTCCGTAGTGAGGGACTCGGGGGTGTCAAAGTGCCTCCTTTTGCACTTGCGCTTACGGTGACGCTCTTCAGTGGGACTATCAGAAGGGGATTCGTGAGCCGCAGGGATTTCCTCAGGGAAATTAACCTGGGGATCCTCTGGCACGGGCTGTCCCTGAGACAGGATGAAGGGAGTCGTTGCCAAATCCAGGGGGGCCTGCGTAGTATCAGAAGGGATGGGCTGGGGTCTCAATCCCTGGGAGAGAACCCTCTCCACCACTTCGAAGGCCGAGGGAGAGCGTAACTCCTTAGCACCCAGTAAGGAAGACGCCCTCCCCGGATCCGAAGCGGGGACCAGAGCCGAAGCCAGGGCAGCCTGAGGTCCGAGGGGAGGGG
Source organism: Protopterus annectens (assembly GCF_019279795.1). NCBI lineage: Eukaryota > Metazoa > Chordata > Ceratodontiformes > Protopteridae > Protopterus > Protopterus annectens. The sequence continues at coordinate 177,896,030 of NC_056748.1, forward strand.
TCGGATGAGAAAAGGTCGGGTCCGACTCCCTGTCTGCGGCGCTGAGAGTCGCTCAGATCTGAACAAGTCGGATTCAAGGAACTCAAGGTAACAGCTGGAGTAGAGGTTGGAGGAAGCATCGGCGCCGAGCTACTAGCTCCGAAAATCCTCGGATCCAAGAGTGCCGAAGCACGGACTGAGGAAGGAGAGATGGGGCAGAAAAAACATGGAGGCCCCCCCTCCAGAGGGAGAGAGGGCCTGGCAAGACTCCCATCTGTATTTGGGTCTGAATGAATCTCCGCATCATCCTGTCCATGTCCGATAAACTCCGAGTCGACCTCGAAGAGGCCAGACTCGGATCTGGCTGGTCTGACCAGAGCCGTGGAGAAACAGGCCTCATGGCCTTAGAAGGGGGAACTAAGAGCGAGCTCCCTGTCCGGGGATCTCTTGCGATGTCTGTCCTTTCTCTTCTCCCTATCCTCTCTGCACCTTTCTTTGTCTTTTTCTTTTTCCTTGTCAGCCATGCTGACTGTAGATTTGTCTTTATTAGACTCATCACCAGAAGAGGAGGAGGGAGGTTGAGTCCCTGTCTAGGTGGGAGGTTGAACACTAGAAACCGAGGCTGAGGCAGATTCCAGCATGGCAGTGGGGAGAAGGCCTTTGGCTACTAACTTGGCCTTCCGAACCCCAAGGGCCCTCGGATTGAACCCAATGCAGACAGCACATTGAGTGGACAAATGTGCCACTCCCAAGCAAATCACACACAGTGTGAGACCATCAGCCGGGGAGAGCTTATGGCCACACTCTGTACATTTCTTGAAAACAGATTTTTGGCTGATCAGCCATGGTCCTGCACCCAAAAGGAAAAATACTACCTACCAGAAAAAAAAACACACACCAACACAGACAGGGGAAGGGCAGACTTAACTACTCTACCAGGTTAGCAAAACTTTTTTTTTTTTTTAAACCGACGAACAAGCGATACACTAAACAAGGGGAGGAAGGGAAAAAATCACTCAGACACACACTAGATTTAAGTAATACCACCACTATCCCTGAGCTCAGAGCAAAGGAAACCATGATGCATACTACTGGCGCGGCAAACGAGATCTGAGGGAAGATAGGAGATGGTAGGGCACTATGGGTAAGGGGAGGAGCTCAGAGCTTAGAGCAGATGCTAGAAAAAAAGTTGCCGGCTCGGATCCGATACGGATCTGTATACCCACAGGTTGCAGATAAAATGAAGTTAACTACTTCAGATCATCTGTTAAGGTTTCTGTACCTGTTCACTGGTAGAAGAAGCTGACTGATCAAACTCTGACACTTCTGAAACTTCATATTCCAAACCTCTATCAAAATCAGGATCCCTGGGTGGATGCATGGGGTGTAAGTACCAGAATTACTAATAACCCAGTTTTGCACCCCACAATTAACTGCCTGAACAATGGACCCAGCCATAGCCAACAACTTGGGTAAGGGATTGTTGTCCTATGACTTAGTGGGTCTTCTCTCTTTTTTGTATGCATTACCTAAGTGGGACAATTCCCAGTGGAAGGTACATCAACACTGGCAACAGATTCTGCAGCTAAAGAGTTTGTTTCTCACTTAATTAAGCCAGGCACTGGTACAGCCCAGATGAAGTGTCAACCCTCGTGTCATGCACAGTCATTCAAACAGTAAAATGGATGGATGTAAAGGGGGATTAAATGTACCAGAAATACGCAAGTTTGGGTTCCCATTGTGGTTCCCGTAACTCAACATTAATTGTAAATTGAGTTTTATAGTGTAAAGTTTAAAGTCCAGTAATAAGGACCCTAAATCAGTGGCACGTGTTGCAAGGAATGTAAGTCCTTTTGCAAAAAATTCAACTAATAGAGGGTCGATAGTGTATTCTGTAAAGTTGTAAATTTTAAAATCTCTGCTTTTATTCGTTACAACTTTACAAGAGGGGTTGTTTAAACTGGCCGTTTGATGAAAGGTCACCTCTTGTTCCTGTTGTTGTTGTTCCTCCTTGTGTTGCATTTCCTCTGTTGCTTAGGGGTAGATTTGTTCACCCCCTGCCCCTGATGGTTCATGGAGTTTTTTGGAACATTATTTGAACTCATGCCTGCCATCAGAGAATTGCTGTCCTCATCATCCTGGTCTGTGAAGTAGTTGTTTAGGTGGGCTTCGTTCTCATTTAGTGCCCCTCGGTTTCTAGACCCTGGTAAACCCTCACTTTGATTGCCGTTACTATCAGATGTATTCCTTGTGGTATTAAAACCTCTAGGGGCATTCCATATTTGTGATGGGGGCGGGTCTGGGTAAGCTGTTGCATTTGCATAGTCCCTCTGTTAATTTTCCTAATTTTAGTGTCCCTAGTTTTTGACAGTAAGTTATTAATACTGGTGAAAGTCCTGTTATATTCAAAATGGTATCTTTGGAAGTCAAGGTCCCTTTTAATTTCTTCGTCGAGGGTAGTAACTTCACTAGATAATTCACTAATGTGCACCTGATAATGCTTGGACATAACCTTCAATAATTCTAACCCCCCGAGTGTTGAAAAATGTCACTAGTTCCTTGTGAAAGGCAGAATCTTTAACTAGACCAGTAGGATACTGCCAAAAATGCAAGCCTTTCAGCACAATCTTCTCTTTAAGACATTCACTAACGTAGTTCACTTCTATTTGCAGTTTTCTTATTTTAACAAGTTTAAAATCAAACACTTTTAGTTTCTCCACAATAGTTAGTTGCCGGTTGTCCCACTAAGTTGTCGGTAATGTTGTCAGCAAGTAGTTTAGGCTCATCCCTGAGCCATGAATTTAAGTCCAGGACTCCAATAAGCCCTAGTGTAGTGTGCCCTGCCGTGTTGGCAGGTATTGTGGGTTGAATTCCACGGTCCCTTGCTTCAGTAACACTACCGGTGCCAGTATTCAGACGAGTGTTTCTCAAAGTGCTCGTCACATTGGTACCTGCACTAGAAACAGTAATGTTGTTCATGTTTGAACTTCCCTCCATTCGGGTGTTTTGCGATAAAGTATGCATGCATGTAGCCAGGTCGTCCAGCCTTTGATTCATAACTTCAATTAGTAAGGTTAGGTTGCCAACTTCAGTTTGTGTTTGAGTCTGTGTTAGAAATGGACTCTCAGTGCCGTTCGACTCTACAAGAGACATGTTTACTAAAAACGACCAAAAACTAATAGGCACAAGACAAGGCGAGCATACACTGCAAAGTCCAACAAGGTTTAATAGCAGAGTAAAAACAAGCTTACAGCAATCAGTATAGTCCTAGCTATACTTTCTACTATCCTTACCTCTACCTACCTCCTCACTTCCTTTGAAAAACTGCACTATTACCATTTCAACCACTCTCGAAAACAAACAGCAACACACACTTCTATACTCACTTGCAGTCAGACTAATATCACTTCCATTCCCAGCTATCTACTACCCAAATACCACACTCTCCCACTTTAAATATAATAATCATACTGTAAAAAGAGAGAAATATCTACTTAACCTAAAATACAATTCAGCAACAAAACCTCTCAATCTCTCCTTACTAGATGGCGACATCCACCCTAACCCTGGCCCTGCCAATCCTGCTACCCTAACTACCCAGCCTAAACTCCCCAACTCACTCCCAATAGGACATCTGAATATCCGCAGTCTTAACAATAAAGTAGCCCATCTCCATGCCCGTTAAGATATTCACTCCTTTGATATCCTTTGCCTGACAGAAACTTGGTTGAAACCAGGGACCAAAGACAACGAAATTATCCTCCAAGGATATAATATAGTTAGACAAGACCGGATAAAACGTGAGGGAGGGGGTGTAGCAGTTCTATTCAAAGATGGATTTCACATCTCCACACTACCATGTAACCCTCCTCAGGATAGTAATGCAGAAGTCCTGGTCACCAAACTCCAAATCAACCCAAACAAAGCTTTATACATCATCTGTATCTACCTACCACCCGGTAATAACATCAGCACAATCTAAGCTATATTAAACTGGGTATCCTCAACTTACCCCCAAGAAACAGTAATACTAGGTGATTTTAATACTGACTGGAAAAGTGTCAATGCAGATAACCCCACCTCTCACATTAACCTCCATGGCTTTAGTCAAACTATCACCTCCACAACCAGAATTAACAAACCAAACAAAAAAAGAGAGTACCTTAGACTGGATACTTATAAATATACAGGAGCAAGCTTATAAGGTAGGCACTCTCCCAGATGATTTAAATGGTCCTACTTTGACCTACATCATAAGACAAAAACATGATCTGCCTAAACCCTCCACTTTTAGGATTGCACAGTCCAATAAACACTTTAGCCCAGAATCATTCCAAAATGAACTTGGTGCCTGTAACTGGAAGCCTTTAAAAACTCTACCACTTGAAGAGGCTATAAAATATCTAAACTCTACTTTTTTATCCATCCTTGATAAACATGCACCTAAACGGTCTATCTGAATGAAATCCAAACCAGCACCCTGGCTTTCCAAAGAAACCAGACAGAAAATTTTACTGAGGAACAAATCTTGGGCTAAGTGGAGGGCTAACAAAAATATCTCTGATCAACAAAACTTTAGGCAACTGAGAAATAGTGCAAAAAAGGCAATACTTATGGATAAAAAAGAACTATTACTGTAAACTACAGCAAACTCATCAGAACAATCCCCAAAAATTTTGGTCCAGTATAAACAAACTCCTTTCCCCAGGACACACACACACCTACCCCCCCTCTTGAGGCTGATCCTAATACCCCCCTGCAAACTGCCAATATCTTTAATACTTTCTTCACAGAGACCATTCAATCACTAGCCAGTCAACTAATCCCAGACAACTCAAGCCTTCTCACCACCGTATCAGCTTATCTACCAACATTTAAACTGCAACCCATCTCTACTACTCTCATCTGTAAACTCATCCAAAAACTTAAGCCTTGTAGCTAAGGTAATTGCATACCCTGTATCCATCCTCATTAACAGAACCATTAAGGAAGGAACCATTCCAGATATTTGGAAAATCTCCCATATTATTCCCCTTCATAAAGGTGGCAATTCAAATGATTACTCTAACTACAGGCCAATAGCTCTATTATCTCCTTTAGCTAAAATAATGGAAAAATGCATTCACCGACAACTACTACATCATTTATCTCAACATAACATAATAGCAAACTGCCAACATGGCTTTAGGCCATCACACAGTACCACAACTGCCCTACTATCTTTTATAGATACCATCAATAGAAACCGCAATAACCTCTCATCTGCTCTCTTTATTGACCTCTCAAAAGCTTTTGACATGGTCAACCATGCCCTTCTCATCAACATTCTAGAATCTCTTTCCTTTGACTGTCAGACTATTAAATGGTTCAGGTCCTACCTTAACAATAGGCAACAAGCAGTTCTCTGGCAAAAAACATATCATCCCTTCAGCCAGTTACCCTTGGAGTCCCTCAAGGCTCTGTTCTAGGACCACTTCTCTTTTCACTATTTATCAATGACCTCCACATAGCAATCCCTCAAGCCACCTGCATACAACACGCAGATGATTCTACGCTAGTATGCGCAGCAAACTCCCCTTCAGAACTACATTCTCTAACCCAGAATGTATTTAACATAGTAGAAACATGGTTTACAAATAGATGCCTCCTTTCTCAATGCTAAAAAAACTAAGCTCCTTCTCTTTACACCCACCAACAAATCCTCGCCCATAGATTTCTCAGTTTTTTCCAATAATGGCACTATTATACTTCCTGACACAACCACTAAACTGTTAGGAACAACAATTGACAATAACCTTACTTTTGACAGCCATATAAATAACACTATCAAAACTGTCAACAGAAAAATAGGCTCCTTATATAGGATCAAACCTTTCCTAACTCCTATAGCTAGAACCACAATTGCTCACTCCCACTTAATCTCAACGCTTCTGTACGCCCCACCCATATATACTAACCTAAAGAAAAATAATCTTACCAATCTAACAAATTCCTATAATAATATCGCCAGATTTGCCACTGACAATCCCTTTAGAACCCACCACTGTCTGAATCTAAGGCAACTAGGCTGGCTGGAACTTCAAAACCAACTGATAGTATCCCAACTCACCATTGCCCACAAGATCTTCTACCAACCCAACAGCACTCCTATACTTTCCAATCTCATCCTCCCTTACAAAAATCTGAATTCCCTGCGCTCTTCTAAGAAACTGCTTGCTTGCATATGCAAGTCTAACAACCTGGCTGGAGACACTCTTTTTTCTAACACAGTGGGAAAAAACTGGAACCTACTGCCGAATTAACTAACATTACTTTCTTCCTTGCCTCTCTTTAAACATAACCTCAACACCTCAATACACACTGGTTATGCCCCTGCAGCAACCCTGACTAATCATTTGCTTTTTACTAGTTATAACTCCTTTTACTTCTTATTCCTCCTATTCTTACTTAAATTACTAACACTCGTAATGGATTGTTACATGCTAACTACTTAAATTACTAACACTCGTAATGGATTGTTACATGCTAATTACTTAAATTACTAACACTCGTAATGGATTGTTACATGCTAATTACTTAAATTACTAACACTCGTAATGGATTGTTACATGCTAATTCCTTGTAAGATAGACTAACTGATGCTCCTAAATTAATATGCTGATAAACTCTCTCTAGTATATGTATTAAACTTATTAGAGTAATTTCCTACTCTATATTATTATTACTTGTTGTACAGCATACTTTTTTATTTCTAGGTAGTATTTGTTGTTGTACTTTTATTATAATCCTTTCTGTTAATTTTTAATTTTTAAGTTCTATAATTGCCGGAGCTTTTCTCCCCGGCCTATACTGAAAATGGAAATATATCCAGTTAGACTAGCCCGGTTAGCAAATGTAAAATAAAAAATAAATAAAATGTGACTGTGCTTAATTGTGTTAACAAGTATGAGTCACTAGGATAGTACTTTAACTTGTTTTTTCTTTCTGAGCACTACTGTCTGAAGAAGTTAGGAGAAGTGTTTCCTAACTAAAAGCGCTTTACACTTTGTGACTTGGATTCTGTGCAGCCAAATCGTTTTTAACTTTTTATTGCTTGGCAGTTACCGGAGTGTGCACCTGACTACTGATTGCTGTAAGCTTGTTTTTACTCAGCTATTAAACCTTGTTGGACTTTGCAGTGTACGCTCGTCTTGTCTTGTTCCTTACCATCCCATTGTCAATAATTATACATTACCCCTAATGTAATAACTGGGAACGTTCGATAAATAACTCGAGGTGGACCCACGCATGGGATAAAGCATTTAGGACCTGCATTTGTCCATTAGCAGTACAGAAGGCAGTCCTGCGGTAAATTTTCTGTTTCTCATCCATAGATCTAAGTTGCGCTTGAATATGGACATGGATGAGCTTAAACATATGTGGATGGGGAGTCTATTCCAGAACAAGGTTATCCTCTGCAAGAAAGATCTGTCCCTCCAAACCATTCTGTTGAGGAGGTTTTGATCCTTAGGCGAATTCCATCTCACTTACTGATGTGCAGTAAACCCATCAGTACTGGGTCAGAGGATGCCTTGTATGCCAGACACAGGTCACCTCTTAGTAGTCTGTAGTCTGCTTATAAAAGCATGCACTAAAATAAACAATTCCTTCATCTACAAGCAAATACACCACATAGGTTGTATAGGATAAAGTAGTACAGATAAGTCCCAGCAACGAAAGGGGGATGGTGGGTGGGTAACCTGGACTGCAACAGTGAATACACTCGAACATCTACATTTATGGTAGGTACACAACTGTAATATGTTCATAGTGTTTCAGTGTTGCAGTCATTACACTTGGGTTGAATCCCAAAGCTGAGGTTGGGCGGATGGGTCTAAATAGAATTAGGAGTGGCTATAAGGCCCTGCAGAACTGCAGTGGCAAAGCCTGCTCTGGATTTAGAGTAAAGAGGTAAGTGGTAGTGCTTAGTAAAAGTGTGCAATGAAGTCCAAGTTGCAGCCTCCAAAATATCCTTGGTTGGTACTCCTCTGAGGAAGGCTGCTGAGGTGGCTGCTGCCCTGGTAGCATGTGGTCTAATGCCCTTAGGCACTGATTTGCCATGTTGTGAATAGCATAAACGAATGCAGTGTCCTATCCATTTTGAAATAGTCTGCTTTGAGATAGCCTTTCCTTGTGATCCTGCAGCATATGCCACTAAAAGTTGCTCAGTCTTTCTGAAAGCTTTAGTTTTGTCCAAGTAGAAGCGTAGCTATCTGTGTATGTCCAAAGAATGCAGAAGTCTCTCCCCTTTATTCTGTGGGTTTTGGTAAAAAGTAGGCAAATGAATGGTTTGGTTAAGAGCCACACTGGACACTACCTTAGGCATAAATGTTGGGTTTGTCCTTAGAGAAACCCTGTCCAGATGGAAGATAATAAAAGGTTCCACAGCCATTAATGCCTGTAACTCTGAGACTCTTCTTGCTGAAGTTATAGCTAGGAGCAGAGCTGTTTTCCATAAGAATTTTATCCCAGCTGTATTGGCTGGCTCGAAAGGAGGTAGTGTGAGTTTTTCCAAGACAAAATTGAGGTCCCATGCAGGTATTGGTGCTCTCCTTGGAGGTCTTATGTTTTTGGCCCCCCTGAGGAATTGCCTAAGCAATGGACGTGAAAACATTGGTGGGTCTGTATTGTAATGAGCTGAAATGGCAGAGGCATGGATCTTAATTGATGAGAAGGATAGGCCTTTGTCCAGCATCTCAGTTAGATATTGTAAAATCTGAGGAATATTTGGAGCAAGCGTGTCAATTCCTTGTGTCTGGTTCCAAGCACATAATCTCTTCCATTTTTCTGCATAAGATTTTCTGGTGCTGGGCCTCCTGGCCTCCAATATAACATCCATAACCGCATTAGAGAGAGGTGTATTCTGAATGGTTACACTATCCGCCATGCAGCTAGATTTAGGGTTCTGAGTTGGCTGTGCAGGATCTGATTATTTTGTTGGGTCAGCAAATGAGGAATTTGAGGCAATGTCCAGGCTGGGCCTTGGGACAAGCCCCTTAGGATTGGGTACCAGTGTTGACGTGGCCAATCCGGGGCAATCAGTATCATTTGTGGCTTCTCTTGTCTGACCTTTAGGAGTACCTTGGGGAGGAGAGGCAGTGGAGGAAAGGCAAATACTGTAAGGTTTTTCCAGCTGAATGACAAGGCATCCACTTTCCATGTTTGTGATAAGTCCTTGTGCAGAATCTCTAAAGTTGGCAGTTGTGAGGGGAGGCAAAAAGATCTATGTCTGGGCATCCACATTTCCTTGTTATCATGCTGAAGATTTGTGGATCTAGTTTCCACTCGTGAGGATCCATGAGGTTTCTGCTTAGTTCGTCTGCCAGAGCATTTGTTTTTCCTGGCAAGAATTGTGCTTGCAGGTGTACTTGGTAGGTCAATGCTGTGTTCCACAAAATCATGGCTTGTCTGCAGAGGGGGTAGGAATGTGTGCCCCGCTGCTTGTTTATGTACCACATGACTGTGGTGTTGTCCGTCTTTATCAGCAGCTGTCCTGGATGAAGCAGGTCCTTGAAGGCTGTCAGGGCATTTTGTACAGCTAGCATCTCTTTTTGATTGATGTGAAGATGCCTTTGGCTTGGGGGCCATATGCCCTGAATACATTTTCCTGCCATGTGGGCCCCCCAGGCATAATCTGATGCATCTGTTGTTAGTGTCTGCCTGGCTGTGGGTAAAGTGAATGGCTGTCCCTTGTTGTGGTGACAGGCCTGTGCCCACCATCAAAACTCCTGTTGCAGGCAGGGAATGAGTGAAATTAAGGATTCCAGGCTGTGGCAATGTTGAGTCCAAACACTTTTTAGATACCATTGTAGTTTCCTCATATGCAGTCTTGCATACAGAATTAGCAGAATGCAGGAGGCCATGTAGCTCAGAGCATGCAGAATTTTTCTTGCAGATAACTGGGTCTTTGTTGCCATGCTTTCGAAGTAAGACGTCAGTTGCCTTTGTCTGGCGTGAGATGAGCCATCTGGGGTGTTGTATTTAAGCTTGCACCCAGGAATACTATCTCTTGAGAGGGTACTAGTTTTTATTTCTTTTCGTTTACTGTGTACCCTAGGCAAATTAGTAATCTTTTTACAAACGCCAGATGCTTTAGTAGAATGTCCTTGCTCTCTGCTTGAATAAGGCAGTCGTCCAAGTAGGGATATATTTGAATTCCTTTTGGTCTGCAAAATGCAATTACTGGTGCCAGGCATTTTGTAAAGACCCTGGGCGCAGTAGATAAACCAAAGGGCAGTGCAGAGAATTGGTAGTGCATTGAGCCAGCTATGACTCTGAGGTATCTTCTGCAAGACTGTCTAATTGGGACATGCAGGTATGCCTCTTTTAGGTCCAAAGTTACGAGCCAAGCCTTCTTGCCCAGCATGGGCAGTAGCTGCTGTAGAGTCAACATCTTGAATTTTGAAACCTCCAGAAACGCATTTAGTATAGACAGGTCCAGTATTGGTCTCCAGGTTTTGTCCTTTCTGGGCACTAAGAAAAGTCTGGTGTAAAATCCCTGCCCCTGCTCTTGTTGTGGTACTTGTTGACTGGCCCTCATGTCCATGAGGGCTGTAATTTGCTTTTGTGCCTCTGCCCATTGATTGTGTGGCAGGTCTGGCATGCCTTTTAACCTTGGTAGGGTGTGAAAATAGAACCTGTAGCCTTGTGACACTATGTTCAAGACCCATTTGTCTTGGGTAACCATTTGCCAATTTGATGAAAAAAATGCTAGTTTTCCCCCTAAGGGGGCTGCCAAAAGAAAAGTGCTTGGATCTGGCAGAGGAAAGTCATTGGGACTGTTTCCTGTAAGGTTGTGATTTGTCTTCTCCGCTTTTGGAGGTAGGAGCACCCCATTGTTTAGGCCTGTATGAGCTTTGGGGCTGAGATCTGCCTCTGGGACACCTGTATCTGCCCCCTTTGTGGTCTGTCGGACACTGGAACGGACCAATTTTTAGGCCAGTTCCTGCTAAATCTGGGTGGCTGTACCTGTAAGAAATCCTTAACTGTGCATGGATTTAGCCTTGTCCTCCATTTTTTTCAACACCTCTTTTGCTTTAACACCAGACAAGGTATCATGCTGTAATGGGGCATCTAATAATTTTGCTTTAACATCATCAGGTAGATTTTGTTCCTTTAACAAAGCATGCCTCCTAATGACAGAACCTGTAACAGCGGCCCTGCAAGAGGCCTCCAGAGAATCATAACCACATTGCAAAGTATGCTTTCCCACTTGTTCAGCTGCATGCAATAAATCCTGCATTTCTTTGTTTTCTGCACATTCAGAATTTATCATCAACATTTTCTGTTTAAGCAGTGACATAATATATTGCTGATATTTGAGCATATGAAACTGACAATTTAAAGCCCTTATAGCCAAGGTAGCAGAAGTGTAAATGTTTTTTCCCCATCTGTCCAGTGCCCTAGAATCCCTGTCAGAGGGGGGTAGGGTTTTTTGCAGTGGAAGCCTTGGCCCCTTTGGGACCCTGAAAGTGAGTTTCTGGGTCAGCAGCAGGGATTTTGAAAAGGAATTTATGAGAGTCAGGAACCCTGTAGTATCTGTCCGGCTTAACAGGAGCTGGAGGCAAGGAGTCAGGGGTCAGACTGGACTCTGAAAATACATCTACAATGTCTAACACAGGTGGAATAGCTAGGGGACTGTGTTGTGGTAGTAAAAGGAAATCTCTGAGCCTTTTCTTAGATTCTGAATAATCTTGGCTCTCCCAGTGGAAATGCTCCCTCATGGTATTCAAAGTTTCCCCAAAAGAGTAATCCTCAGGAGGAGAGGCTGAAGGGATAGATTCTTCAGCATCAGAATCCTCAGAGAGGAAGAGAGTATTCCTGATCAGAAGAGGAATCAGATGAAATGGAAACCTGATCTGAAGATTCACATTCTGTCTCTTGCCTAGGCCTTTTATCAGGAGGGGGATGGGAACCCCTGATCAAAGTAATTAAGTCTTCGGCCATTTTGAGCATCTGTTTTTTTGGGTATGGAGGCCTGTCCACGAGGCTACTGTACTTGTTTCTTTGTCTTTAAAGGTGCTTCAGTCGTTGCCTTTGAAGCTGAAGTCGTTTTAACATATAATTGAGTAGGTCTGAAAACACCCTCAGAAGCCGATGACTGTTCAGCAGCTCTGGACCCATCTGAGGGAATAGTCTCCGAAGGTCCAATACCTTGAGTATCCAGAGGCCCAGTCGGCTCCACGTGGGAGTCGGTAGCAGCCTGCGGGTCTAAAGTAGCGGGAGTCAGGGGCTGCGAAGGAGCCTCACTGAAAACCGGCGACTGGTTTAGAAGCCTCGTCGTCGGTTTTGGACCTCGGATGCCTGTTCTTTTCTTTGCGTTTCTTGTGAATTCCGGTAGTCGGATGGCTATCCGATGACATCGTATAATTAAAACTTCTTCCAAAACAGTGAACTGCAAAATCGTACCGACGCTTAATAGTGCGTTGGCTAAATCTAGCACAAAACCGACAACTAGCAACACTGTGGTCAGGGCCTAGGCAAGGAATACAGTAAGAATGAAAGTCCTTATGCAGTATTTGCTTCCCACAAGAAATACAATTATTAACTTTTTCTGACATCGGTCTGGAGCAAGAAAAAAGTTTCCCCAACAGGGTACTTAGCTTTTATTTATTTATTTATTTTTATTTGTTGACCGGGAGTGTCCAACTGGACCTACGTCCATTTTCAGCGGAGGCCTGGGGAGAAAAGCTCCACAGTTAAAATAAACAGACAGTAGTTGCATTGGATTACATAGCGATTAACAATTTACATAGCAATTACTTACAACATATTTACAGATGAAGAACATAGTACATCAGTAGACAACTAGAATCTTTATCTGTGAAGTACATAACAAACATTAAAAGTTCCTGCTGTATAATAAGTACTGGTTTATGAGCACCTGAGCTTGCTATAATCAAGGTAGTTAGTGGAGTGGAAAGAAAGGTAGTGGTTGGATGGCGAGGGTGATATTAGAGTGGGAGTTGCAAGGGCATAGCCAGCATGTTTTTAGGTGCGCTTTTAGTAAAGTTTTGAAGTGGGTGCATGATGGTATGGAGGTAACTGTGGGTGGGAGGGAGTTCCATAATTTGGCTATGGTGCAAGAGAATAGTGCTTCACCAGCAGAGTTATTGGCTTTAGTGATCTGCATGTGATTTTTGTTGCTGGATCTTAGTGGTCTGGTGGTGCGATACGGTTGGAGTAGATTCTGGAGGGATGGGACATTTAGTGGATGATTTACTAGTTTGTGGGCGAGTGAGAGTTGATACCATTGAAGGAGGTGAGGGAGTTCAAGCCAGCCCAGTTCAGCAAGTGAGAGACAGTGGTGACTACAGTAGGATGCCCGTGGCGAATTTGGCGATTTTGTTGTAACAAGTCTCTAGCTTGTTTAGATCGCATTGCCTTAGGTTGGTATATATTGGACAGGCATAAAAAGTAGGGTGGAGATAAGGTGGGAATTTGCTATTGAAATCTTTGCTGCTTTGGTGAGAAGTAATGAAGATTTTAATGAAGACTTTGGATCTGAAATTCAAACACGAAAATCTCAGGAGTCGGCCGACCGGCACTTGCGAACTGCTTCTGCTTCGGGCACTGCACGGCAAGAAAGAATGAAGAAAATGGCATCGGCTGCATCTTTTATACCCCTGGTGCACTGATGTCAGGGAAGAGGTGACGGCAACCGACGCCGGACCTAGACTTTGGAATTCAGACCGACTGAGGGTAGCCTGCCAGCAGGATAACCCAATTGTAATGACCAACAGTGAAACACGAAGAACATTAGTACATTTATCTTCTTTTCTTTTAATACTGGTTTTAGGGGTACATGGTCATTCAGACCCATCCCCCTGTGCGTTCCTAACCTTAAAATCCACTGTAATTCTGCATTTACAGTAATATTTACTAAAATCCCCCCCCTCATACTCACATTCACAACTTGTAGAACTTGTAATACAAATGTATTTGTGTTGCCATTTGTTAGTGTGTGTTTTGCTAAAGCACTACAATCATTCCCACTTCTCGTGCAATACAAATGATCCCTCACTCACTCTCTCAGTTTCCAGTTGGTTTTGCCTATATAAAATTTGAAACATGAAACACAGTGTGCTGCATAAATAACACTGTGTTGCAGTCTACTGAAACATAGACTGATAGTACATAGACTGATCAATATAGTTACAATATGCACACTCCTGACATTTACGTGTACCCCACTGCCTTTCCCCTAGATTATGATATAATCTAGGATAACAAACGCTGTTTAAGATTCTTCTTATTTTTATACATGAAAACAGGTTGCTGGCCTCTCAGCTCTTTTACCTTCTCATTAGTGTGCAAAATGTGCCTGTTACTTTTGACCACTTTCCTAATCCTATTCACCTCTGTTGTACAAGTAATAACCATGGGCATTTTCAAAGATCTACTTTCAGTATACTCAGCTGTATCATTTTGTTGTGAGAAACAGGGCTTGGCCCTCCCTCGTCTTTTCTTATTTACTACACTACATGCCTTGTCAATTTCCACAGGCCCATACCATCTACCCTTAAAGTCATCCTGTAGACGGCATAGTCCATCCTGAATGTCCTTGTCATTAAAGGATAGGCATGAGGTCCTCATAGCCTGTCCCTTATGATATTACTAAAAATATGTTCTGGATGCATACTATCATTATGCAAATATGTGGGGGGATGACATTCTTTTTTATGAATACTGGTGGTTAGACTTGTTCCTTGCTTGGCTGTAGTTACATCCAAATAAATCAATTTTACTCATTAGATCAACAGATTCCAAACAGTAGAGGGCCCAACACAGACCCTTGTGGTACTCCACAGGTAACTGGTCTACTGGCAGAAGTGGAATCTCCAACTTTGATGGCATGGGTTCTGTCAGTGAGCCAACTAGCTACACATCTAGTGACATATGGGCTGATCCCCAGCTGGGAGAGTTTCTGAATGATACCCGAGTGGGCTATTGTGTCAAAAACCTTGGCTAAGTCAAGATAGGCTGCATGTACTGTTTTGCCTTCATCCAGGACTTTGGTGACATTCTAGAATAAGACCACCAGGTTCAATAAGCATGATCGACCCTTAAAGCCAAACTGGGCCGGCTCAAGAAGTTGAAGGTCGCCCATGTCCTTGTTGAGGAGGTCAGTGAGGATTCTTTTCCATGGCCTTGCAGATAAGGCTGGTTAGGCTTATGGGTCTATAGCTCCCAGGGGCACTTTTTGGACCTACTTTGTGCAAAGGGATTACTGCTGCTGTTCCCCACTCTGCTAGAACAAAGTCAGTGCTCAGGCTGAGGTTAAAGAGTGCCAAGTGGTTCCACTAGGTCTTGTTTTAGATTGGCTGTGTTTTTGGCCTTGGACAGCACGGACATGACATGCGCTTTAAAGATACTAGGTAAAGGACTGGTGTCATGTATGCTTTAGGGTATGGCTGCTGGGGCCAGGGGAGTGAAGTTTGTGCCAAATCTGTCAGCTAGCAGGTTGACAATTTCCTCAGGTTTAGTATGAGACGTTCTGTCACTACATGCTCGGCATAGTTGGGTGTTCCTTTTTAGATTTCAGATGTAGCTAATAAGAAGTTATGTTCTTACCATAACGTTCCATGTGAATTGTTCATCTCGCCTTTTTTCTTGCACACTGGTCCGGAGCCGATCCTCGGCACCAAGTCGGCCGCATCACTAGCTCCGCATCTTCGAGAAAGCTCGAGGCACAGTAATATTCCATGATCCTCAGGTGCTTACCCTCAGATCTAGTTTGCTATACCAGAAGAATCCCTTTAGAACTGTGTCTTAAACACTTATAAACAGATACTACACACTGTCTGGAACCCTGCCCTCAAATAGAGGAGAAAAGATGCCATTACTAATGTACAATAATAAGCTGAATGCTAACAATATCTAGAAAAGACTGAAAAGGAATTCAGTCGAACCCGGTCTCCCAGACCACAGGACGGGGGATGGAGGGGGGGGGTGTAAGAACAAAGGCGAGATGAACAATTCACATGGAATGTTATGGCAAGAACATAACTTCTTAATGTGAAATTGTTCAATCTCGCCGTTTGTTCTTATACACGGGTAGCGTCCCTAGCTCCTTTTTCCTGGGTGGCTCAAGGGAGAACTAAGCCAGGCATGGCTGCGAATGACTGATCCTGTAGCAGCCGCTCTACTGGAGGCCTCTAGGGCATCATAACCACATTGTAAGGTGTGTTTACCCACTTGCTCTGAACTATGCAACATATCCTGTAACTCTTAAATCTGGTTGTTCAGGTTGAGACATTTTGTTTTTTAATTGTGATAACAGAAACTGTTGATATTTAATCATATGAAACTGACAGTTTAAGGCCCTCATGGCTAGGGTGGCCGAGGTATATACCCTTCTTACCCCACCTTTCTAAAGATCTAGATTCCCTTTCTGCAGGAAGTGGATTCTTGGCAGTGGAGGCCTTTAATCCCTTAGGGCCTTGTGAAATGGTTTCAGGGTCAGCATTATGGCCTTTGTAGAGAAATTGGTGAGAACTGGGTACTCTGTAATATCTATCAGGCTTTACTGGTGCAGGAGGCAGAGAATCAGGGTTAAGACAAGCCTCCGAATAGACATCATCCAGTACCTCCAAAACAGGAGGTATAGCCAGAGGTCTGTGCTGAGGTAACCAAAGAAATTCCCTAAGTCTTTTCTTGGAATCTGAAAAGTCTTGGCCTTCCCAATGGAAATGTTCCCTCAAGGTGTGCAAGGTTTCCCCAAAGAAAAATCCTCAGGGGGGGATACAGAAGGAATGGACTGTTCTGCATCCGAATCCTCAAAAGGGGAGTATGAGTGTACCTCTGCATCAGAATGTTCTGATAAAATGGATCCCTGATCAGAAGAGGGGGATTCTTCCTCCACTCTGGGTCTCTTGTCAGGAGGGGACTGAGAACCTCTGATAAGAGTAATTAGATCCTCAGCCATTTTAAGCATGTGTTTCTTAGGCATGTGTCCAGGAGATGGGCCTTGAGCAGCAGGCCTAGTTTGATGCCTGGCTGCTTTGGATTTAGTAAAGGCCTTAATAGAAAAAGAAGATGAAGGCCTAAATACAACATGGGTGGAGGTGGACCTGCCCACATTAGTAGGCTCGACTTAAGCCAGGGCTTCGGTTGTAGTCTGGGAAAGGGCCGAGGACCCAGCGGTCTCGGGTACAGAAGACACCGCCAAAGAAGTGTCGTCGGTAGTCAGGGACTGCAAAGGCGTCTCGCTGAGAACCGGACCACGTGGAGCCTGTTTCGGCGTGGTGTCAGCAGAGACCGGGGGCCTCGCGTGTCGGTCCTTTTCCTTGCGTTTTTTGGATAAAACGGTAGTCGGAGTGTCCGACGACATTTTATAGTCAAAAGCTTTACCAAAATAGTGTTGGGCGAACTCCACCCGACGCTTGATAGTGCGTTTATTGAAAGTAGTGCAAAAGCGACAGCCCGAGACATCGTGGTCTGGGCCCAAACAAGGTATGCAAAGGGAATGGAAATCCTTATGCGGTATTTGCTTCCCACAAGAAATACAATTATTAACTTTTTCTGACATCGGTCTGAGGCAAGAAAAGTTTCCCCAACGGGGTACTTAGCTTTAATGAAGACTTCGGTTCCAAATATTTTCGTAGTTCAGGAGCTGGCCGACCGGCACTTGCGAACTGCTCCTGCTTCGGGCACCGCGCGGCAAAAAACACTGAAGAACATGGCGTCGGCTGTGTCTTATATACTCTGGCCTTCCTGACGTCAGAAGAGTAAGCGACGACAACCAACGCCGGACCAAGACTTTGGAATTCGGCCGACCGAGGGACCGCCTGACGGCTGAAAACCCATCTGTGATTACTGCAGCTGTATGCACGATGAACATCCTTGTCACCACAATAAACAAAACATGCTGGAGTGATAGATTCCTATCCCAGAGACTTCCCATACTCTGAACTATATCAAACAAAGCTCCTCATTATAACTCTTCCAGAAAAATCTTGATGATTGGATGGGAGATAGGAAATTCACGCTGGGGATCACTTCTGTGTCTCTGCATGACAGGGGCACAGTAAAATAAATTTCTTGGATTGCAGAAGCCATGTCACCATTTGGGTATGCTTATATAGGCCCTGTGGCCAATAGCGTAGTACCTACCTATGAACCTAGTGACCCCATTTAGTAGTGAGTTCACATATGCAGATGTATTCATAAGCGAGCAAATCTGCACAACCAGTAAAAATCAAACAATTATCCAAGCAATCTGTTCAGTAATATTGCTTGGCATGTCCAAGCCTGCCAATGAACCATTTTCCCAATTGACACCTTCATTCCTTTAGCAGTATGCAGAGGCACAGACATGAGATTTACCCAAGTGACCATATTCACCAGCGACCACTTGACCACTATGCGTAGGTGTGCAGAAGTTTAATACTAAATTTAGTCATTCATTCATTCATTTAGCATTATACTTTAGGCAGTAATTGGAAGGGGGTGCAAACTGTTATGCTAACTGTATTCAATTAAAAAGAAATGACCGACTAAACAGAATAAAACAATTACATCCATTTCTCTTGCTTAACCTTTTCTTCTGTCCAAGTAGATAAATCAGCATAAAAATTGAAATTGCACTAAATAAAGCCACTTCAGTGTTCTGTGTCCTCATAGTCCCACAGAATGAAAAGAATGAATGCTTGCTTTGTATCTAATTAGTTTAGGTAACAAAGTAAGGTAAAACATAAGGCAGATAAAAAATTAAAAGTCATTAATGTAAGCCTTCAATGGTTTTAAATATGCAATTGTAAAAGCTACAGGGGTGTCCAGCTAGTATTACACATTTCAAGCACTAAAACTGTTCTAATATGCACCAAACTAAAATTACTCTCCATTTTACTGAACTTTAAACATTAATATTTTCCACAAAATTTAGGGGAACCAACAGAAAAACACTGTCACAGTAATAAATGGAGCAGTATTACTAGTTAAGTGAACTAGTCTGTCCTCTATGGTAGTAGCCAATAAAACAACTGAAATCTACACAAACTACCTGCAATTCTAAGCATTTAAGATCAATTACTATGTAGTTCATTAAGGGATGGTACTCAGTACTAGCAAACATTGTGCATCTAATGTCCTTTTATCCAAGTTAAAAAAAAATGGTACAGACAGTATTATGCACAGGATGGGACACAACTTGGTCTACTCAGCTTGCAGACTGTTACATGTAGCACATCACCTCACCCTTTCCAGCCATCCCATGGTCTTACAAAATTACAATGGCACATTTGGTATTCTTCATCTACTTTAGCACCCACGCCACATTTTCACCACCCTTTCAATGAAGTAGCACTATATTATATCACACATGAAGTAAGTTTATTCAGATCGGAAGCTGATGGTTCCCACCTCACCCAGTTGGAAACTCTGTTCTCACCACACCAATATAATCGTGGGAGAGCTGAGCTACTCTCTCAGTAATGTGACACGCAATACTATTACCATATAAGCTGTGCACCCATCAGAGAAAGACGATTTCCAATGTTAAAAAACAAGAAAATATTTACAAGAATGGTACTATCAAACAGCAAGCTACCTTGTACCTGTGATAAAAGTTTGAATGCCTGCAACAACAGTTTATGAAGTTCACCATGAACAGACCTAACAGTATTTTAAGAGTGATATCCTAACATAGCATGTGACAAGAAAATGATAGTAGAATTAACAATACCAATCCTACCTAAATAAAAATATAACTAAAAATAAAAATAATCTGTTCTTCTTTCGGCTTTTCCGATTAGGGCCGCCACAGCGGAACTCCAGTCTGCTAATGATTGGCAGTAGATTTTTTACGAGTGCTGAGTTGCAAGCTTGATGAACAACCTTCAACGAAGGCACGCCCATTCTAAGCATGTTTTTTGAATGACACTCTACCGTGGGGAGGACGTGAAGACTCCACACAGAAGGCGCTCCAGCCGAGAATTGATCAGGAGAACCCCTTGCTGCGAGGCAACAACGCCACCGCTGCACCACTGAGGCTTAGAACTACATGCACCATAATGTGATTACAAAAAGCACAGTTAAGACATATCCATTAATCTGTCTGCCCATACATCCATAGGAGAGAAATAATAAAAGATAAGGGGCAGGTAGGTAGTGTATAAATGAAGAACATGGAAGATGGGAGATAAGTACAAAATGTGTTTTGCGGATATACAGATAAAACGTGTAAAAGTTCAGATGAGCCAAAAGAAGCAGGAGACCATTTTGCCTTATATTTTTGGTCCATTTTTCATAAAATTGTGGCTTTCTGGCAAATCATTAAAGACTGAAGTTAGAAAATAATGACAGACATTTGAGTTTTAGACTTCACACCCTTCAGAAAATTCATGCTAATGCAAAACCTGTTATTCTGTCTACTTTCTAAGTTTGTAAGAGCAATATTTCAAAATTGCCCCTATTTGTATCACTTTTTATGGCTCTGTCCAGATTTCTTACTTTTAAGAGGTTGAGAGCTATGGAGACCGATGATCTCTCTCTGGTTTAAAACTTTGAAGAACATGTGCAAAAACAGGCATAGAAGACGAGGGCGGGTGGAACATGGGAACTGCTTCACTGTACCATAATTTTTTTGACATTTTCTCCCAAGGATTAACTTTTTTTGTGCCTTTACTTATTAATATAGAGCAATAGTGTGTATTACCTGCAGTTAACATTTTTCACTCAAATATTTCTATTTTAACAGTGTAAAATTATATTCGTTTTAACTGGTGATTCCCAATTAATTGCTTCCTTGAACGGACAGCAGCCTGTGGCCATTCTTCTGAGTATTTTAAGAACAAAAATATTAATGAAAGTCATACTTGTAAGTTCTGTGTGAGATGCACGAGCAAGATGAACCTTTGCCCCTTATGTAACCAAGCCTTTGGGAATAAGAACAGCAGTTTCAAATACAAGTCATGGGACACGCTCTGAACAATTTTAAATGCAAATCCATCACTCTATAGCTTAGATGAAGTGAAAGATGGAACCATACTTTCCTGCAGTTTGTTCAAGCTCGAAGCCATGCAAAAAACTTGCGAAAGTCTGTGTACAGCTCTCCCTTTTTATGATGGGGTTGGGATAACGGTCACTATAAAATACATGATTCTGTTGGGTTAACACGATATATTCGGTTGTATTTCTTGTCTAGAAAGGAAAGAGGGGTTCATAAATGCCATTTACTGCCGTTAGTGCCGTGGGTGGTGTGGTGGGGGGTGCCGTGGTGCCCTTTTGCCTAGGGCACCAGCTGACCTAAGGCCGCTCCTGACTGTTAAAACTAGTTGCAACTGGTAGCCATGTTCAAGCGCTACAGATACCCAAAAGTGAAATTACATCAATGCAGACTGATTACACATCAATGCAGTACAATTTGCTAATAACCTGCAACCACCGGACAGAAAATTCTCACTTAAAAAATGAGCATCATGCCAGTTATACTACAATAAGCACCAACCCTCTGACAGCAAGCAAAGAATGCTAATCAAACAGACTGTGCTCCCTCCATAATGTTAATTATGCCAAGGAACACAAATATACATGAACTTGAGCTGAGGTTACCAGACTTACAACTGCAAATCTCTCCTGGAAAAGTGGTTAGCAGCCTTCCACCTTTACAAAAGTGTAGTGGAATGTTAAGGTAGACAGCACCCCCAACACTTTACTATGCACTCCCACTAATGTCATACAGAAACATTTTTTACTTCTTGTTTAGAGCATGCATGGTGATTGAAAGCCTGTTCTATTAGCTTTTCAAAAGAATTAAAGTAATAGTTAAAAAAATATTTCAGAGTCTGTCATTCTAACATCAGTTTGCCCCATTTTTTGTGCAAAGTTGCTGACAGCCATTAAGGAAACATGTGGTACAGAACATTACTCTACCGATATTGCTTATAAGTTATAACCCTGTCCCTTGTTCAATATATGAATTTCATTAGGGAGGAGTACAGTTAGTCAACAGTGGCAAAAGCTGTCCAGAAAATGCATGCTTATGCAAAACTTTTTCTCTCTTTTTCCAGATATGTATTTAGGTAATCTGGTGCCTTGTAAAGAAAACCACCGCATTTCCAATGGCATAAAAACCACAAACAAACCAAACATAAATTTATAAATAAAGGTTTTGACTAAAAAAAAAAGCAAGATGCCTTCTACTAATTTAAAAAGTGTTTGCTACAGTTAAACTAGGCGCGTTAGCGCATTACCGAGACCGCAAATGCAGTATCGGCATTCGTTTATGAACCTGGTACTACACTGCTGCACCATTGCACCTTATTATATTTATTTTACTTGGCAATAAGTAATGCTACAAAAAAGAAAGAAAAATGAACAAAGTTGGTGAATTACACATAACCGATTGAGGAGTTGCTGACTTCCTTTACTTCCGAAATTGAATTAATTCACATCCTCTTAATCTGTTAGTTTATCCGTACTAATAACTTTAAAAATTGCTTTGATTATCTGTGTCTAGTTGTGGAAATTAGAGGCTGAAAGTTATACAACTGATATGGGAAGTAGGCTAGCATCTGTGAAGCTGTGCTACATCAGAAATCTTGCTGACAGACAGTTTCCTTGATCCAAGGAAAAAAGGAACTTTGTGGCATTGTTGTTGTATTAATCTTTCAAGAAAACTAGCACAATATTTAAAAACTAATTCTGATATTAGGCTGTTCCACTCTAAGGTTGTTCCCGATTGCTTAACAAGAACATTGAGAGCTATAAAGGAAGCAATTGGTACAGAGCATTACATACAGTACCTATACGCTATATTGTTGTTTTTTCGTTTAGAGATATGAAGGAAGGGATGATTTCAGAACATTACCGAGCTGATGCTGCAGTTACTGCTGCATTTAAGATAGTCACTTTCTTTTTTTAGCACTTTAATGATTTTAATGCAGATAGAATTAAATCGATCACCACAACCAGACATACTACTGCAATATTAACATGTGGTGCACTTATAAGCAGCAAAGATAACACAATGACACTGCGATTCACAACTAGTCTCGCCCATCTTTTGTCACTCTACAAAAGGCACAAAAAGCATTCTGAAAAATTGGCTAAAAGGCCACCACATAAAACATGGAGCCGTTTTCAAATCTACGGCAACAGCTCCCGCCCAAACAAGAAGTTTTTTTTTTTTTTTTTAACAAAAGAAAATAAGATAGACGTTACTTACAGAAATATGCTTACTCACTGAAGATAAAGCCGGTCCTTGGCAAAGGCGGATTCTAATGCCCTCAACTGTGTATAACTTACTATATGCCTTCAGTAATTATTATTACGCATTCAACAAATCTCGGGACTACTCAACAAGGTAAAAGGCAGGACGTTCCAGAAGTTCTCCTAAATTAATTTTCACACAAAACGGCAGCTCTTAAAGTATGTAATGAATATCTGTAAAGCCCATAGCCACAGAATGATCCGATGCAGAAACAAAGACGTGCGGGAACAGATTCATAAGAAAGAAGTTCCTGCCTGTTTTTCAGACTTGTTTTATGCACTTAGATGGGCACGATTACATGCAAATGATGGGAAAGTCATGCGCTATATTGTTGTTTTTTCGTTTAGAGATATGAAGGAAGGGATGATTTCAGAACATTACCGAGCTGATGCTGCAGTTACTGCTGCATTTAAGATAGTCACTTTCTTTTTTTAGCACTTTAATGATTTTAATGCAGATAGAATTAAATCGATCACCACAACCAGACATACTACTGCAATATTAACATGTGGTGCACTTATAAGCAGCAAAGATAACACAATGACACTGCGATTCACAACTAGTCTCGCCCGGGCGAAAACACAGAAGAGTGGGCGTGTAGAAGTAAATTCAACAGAAAAGTACTCGCTTTCTGATGGGCGAATTGTCGTGGAAAACAACAGGCGCAAGAGCAACTTTGACTTTAAAATGGTTTGCAGTACCGATAAACGATCACCAGTAAAATGAAAAACAGTAGAAAAAATATATACATGGATACCAAATGACATTTTACCAAAACGGGATAATTAGCAAGAGGGAGAAATAACGTTTCAACACAGAAATCATAGGCAGTTTACCGTAGTTGTCCTTTAACTTTTACTGACATCGTTCTGAGGCAAGAAAAGGTTTCCCCAATGGGGTAATTAGCTTTATTTAAGACTTCGGTTCTGAAATTTGACTTCGAAAATTTCAGGAGTCGACCGACCAGCACTTGCGAACTGCTTTTGCTTCAGGAACCGCACGGCAAGAAAGACTGAAGAAAATGGCATCGGCTGCATCTTATATACCCCTGGCGCACTGACGTCAGGGAATAGGCGAAAGCAACTGACGCCAGACCAAGACTTTGGAATTCTGGCCGACTGCGGGACCGCCTGATGGCAGGATAACCCAAGTGTAATGACTGCAGCAGTGAAACAAGATGAACATCCTCCATTGCAGAAAGGGCCACTGAAAAGGGCGACTTAAGTAGGCCCTTCAGTATTAATTTATTCTTGCTCTTGTTAAGAGTGCGCTGACTGAAACTTTGACAAATCACACAGGGAGGTTGCACCGAAAAATGGGGCACCGCCAAGCAATAAACACAATCATCGTGAGAGTCACTATTCACAAGTTTACTGTTACACGAAGTAAGTTTGAAACCTGATGTACCCTTTTTATCAGACATCATGAAAAGCTAAACACAACAATCAAGGTTTTAGAAAAAATTGTAAGTTTGGCTTTTTCTACGTCTAGACCTATCTAAATACACACAATATCTATCAAAAAGTCAAAAACACACAACTAGACAGAAAATGGAAAGAGAATAAATACCAGCAATAATATTCAGGGACTACCACAAAGGTAAAGAGAGAAGGCCGTACCAATGGTACTTAAAAGATTACCAACCGGGTAGAAGTAGGAGTTAAAAGTCTAAATCTAACTGTAAATATAGAGAGTTATGAATATAAATCACAATCAAGTAGAAAAATGACATTTTTCCCAAGATATCAGAAAGTTTCCACTTAGCTGAGAGCTCGGCTGAAACGCGTCTTTACAGCTATGTGGCAAACTAGATTGGAGGTAACAGGGAGAAGAGCATTGTGGGTAGAAGCTTGGCTCGAGAGTTTTTGGCTGGCGCGAGCTTGGTATTAGGCCAACTTGGTTCTGACGGCTCGGAACCAAACCCATCAGTGATGAACGGAAAGAAGATAAATATCAGATCAGTATGCCTTCATGACATTTTTGGCTTCATCAGACTGCAAAGTATATTTGCTCAAGGCTGAAGAAGCAAAAGTCGCTAAGATTATCACTTTTCTTTTTCCTGTAATTTTGTCATTCTGTTTTTCAAACTTGTGTTTGAGTGATGGCACCCACAATCCTTCTGGAAGTGGGAGGAGTTATACTATTATAGATATACAGTAACCTGCACCCATGGGGATTGGTAGATGTCTAATAACTGTAGTTTCCGGTTGCTTGAGAGTTACTATCAAAAATAACCCTGACTAATGCTATTTGTTTGGTATGACTTGTTCTCAGGTTGGAGAGAGAGGGAATCTATTCTTATCTTCCCTTTTTTAAAACTCTACAAGTCTAAAAACATTCTGTGGGGGTGGGGGGGGGGGTGCAGAAAGTACAACACATGAAAATTGTACTGGTTTTCTTCAATTTTTTTTTTTTTTTTTTTGTCGGTTGCTTGAATTCTGGTTAACTGAGAGTTTACATTACATATTTCAAGCTAATTAGTTGTTCAGACATACTTACTTTTCAAGAGCCTTTATCTAGATTGCCAACATCTACAGATTGATAGTTACAGTCAGCAGTGATTATGTCTTGCACTTCACTAAAAATAAGGAGTCATTTCCACAGAGCACCACCTCCTAATCAAAAGCATTGCTCATACAAAGTGGCTTTTTTAATCAATGTTTTTGGAAGAACAGAACGGCACTTCATATAGACAATGGCAATGCTGACAAGCCTATATACAAATAATGGGTGCACAGAGAATGACTCATTAAAAATGAAGATGTTATCACAAGCAGGCAGTTTCATATAATGGTGTGAGCAGTACAGAACAGCATATACCACAGTTGGTTTAGCTGGCCTACATCAACTGCTGCAGCTGCTAACAGTGCTAGCAATGCAGAATGGCACATGCTGTAGATACTGGTATTGTTGACTTATGCAGAAGCTCTTAAAAGAGAGGTTTACATCACCCTTGGTACAGCAAGCAGCACTGTCAAACTTCACACCATGGAATGACACCAACTCATTTATTTGAATTTAGACATAATTTCGATGAGGGAGGACACCATTCAAGACTAGAGTTTTATCCTTCATGGGAACAAGTATAGCAAATTCTAACAAAGTCCGTCTGCATGGGTTTTCATGCCAGATAGTTCACTCCAGCATGGACTGTGATCATGTCATAGTTATATTTACTGAAGGAGACGGTTTTATGGGCTACCAAAATATCAACGATATTGTTTCCCAGTAGAGAGATGACTGTAAACTTGTCATTTTTTAGACTAGTGAATATGGAATAAGTGTGCCTAACAATGGAGTCACCAATTCATAGGATGTTTCCAGAAGCTAATCTATTCTTGTTAGGCTCAGGAATGTTTTGTTGTTTTACTACATGCTGAAGACAGATCTATACGAGGGGTGGGGTGGGGGTTGCTGATGCCTACTCGAGTTCTAGGAGACTTAGTGATTTCTTAATAGCATGAGTGTCTGACTAATACTAATACAGCAAGAACATATTGCATTTGTAGCTATGTGCTTACACCTCTTGTGGTTGGAATCAACATGGTTAATCAGGAGTTCACTTTCAGTGAGCATATGGTAATTAGACTGCATTAGTTTGCAGGTGCAAGAAAGCTGGCAATGGTATGATAGATTGAATGCAGTTTTCTCCACACTGACCAGTGCTGTTATTTTTGGAAACCTGAGGATAAAATAGGTGTGGGGAGGGAGCAGGAAGAAAGACTACATAGTAGGTAGCAAGTCTATGCCAGTCGACACAAATCAGCAAAAAAAAAGTTAACATTCAGTATTCAGTGCTGGCTGAGAAGTCATCCCTGTGAGAAAGAAAGGATTATTTCATACACTGATGACTATGGAAAAAAAACGTTTTTTGTGCAATGAAACCACTATCCAGATACAATTACTCCAGCACCTCATAGCAAGAGGTTCCCGAGTTCAATTCTCGGCTGCAGTGCCTTCTGTGTGGAATCTGCATGCCCGCCCTGTGTTCAAGTGGGTTTCCTCCAGGTAATCTGGTTTCCTCCCACATTCCAAAGGCATGCAGTAGATGTAATGGACCCTCTAGACTGCCCAAAGGAGAGTGTGCGTGTGAGTGTGTGTGTGTGTGTGTGTGTGTGTGTGTTGTAGAATTACTACTGTGGCAGGGCTAGACACCCAGCGATGTAAACCTTGGTTCTAGATAACTGTCTGTGTGGAAGTGACACTCCGACCCCACGTGTGCAAAAATAGGAAAAAGGGGTTGTGAGTGGATGGATGGAATCAAATGAAAAGAAAACAGCTGTAAATTCAACCAATTAATGCTAGGCTACCCAGAAACAGAAGTAATTAATGTACTAAGATAGCTTCCACACTAAGTAGGAGTAAACAATTGAAACAGTGAACTAAGTGGGAAAAGCAGTCAAAAGAGAAATTCAGCAGGATTAGCCAAGTTACGTGCAGTGTAAATAAGGCAGAAAAATGAAAAAAAAAAACTTCCCTTGGATAATTATGGAGCATCAGACATTCAAATCAGCTTTTGTAATGTCTCAAACAGAAGCAAACCAACCCAGTTTTTTTATTTTGCATGTAGGAGGACCTAGCCTGAGCATTCAGAATAAACACAACTAAAAACTTAATGGAAGAAAAGGTACATTCCTATAACACTTCACATGCAATGTAAAATAAACATGCAAGAGAATTAATGTAAGCAATGCATTTCTCTTACTCCAAGAGCAACGATATGTTAAAAAAATCTGATTACTCTTATTTCAACCAATACTGTAGTGGGGCTAGCAGAGTGTTAGTACTAGTGCTCTACACTTTCATACACTAAAACATTCAAAAGTACCCACCTGGACTGGGATCAATCTTTGCAAGCAGATCAAGATATGATCGAAGCCTGGTGAGGTTGGCAGGATCACCAGTTCTCTGCAGGGCAATTGTCAGCTCCTGAACACTCTGTGCAAATGAGGCTGGCGTTTGCAACTACAAAATTAGCAAAACAAATGAAGATTACAGAAATTATTAACAGCAAATATAAAAATGTATTGCAGGAAACATTTATGAAACACATTCTGCTGAGAATACTTTAAGTGTAAAAATGAAAAAGAGTGGCACAAACAAGGTTACGAGTGGAAACAAGGAATATCAGTTGTCCCATTGCTGATCTTGGAAGTTCATCTTAACAATAAAGATGGCAATTAATGGCCTCATTACTCAAATACAAATGTAATGTTTTCTGTTTGATCTTTTGCAGCTCGTTCTTTTCAGTTTCAGTCTTGTCATACACAGATGTGTATCTCCCCTACTGCTCTAAGTATCACAGCAAAATGAAAACATGGAAATTTATGCCAACAAATGCAAACAGAAAAATTCTAAACCTATGAGAAGCCAATATATAATTTCACTCATTACAGTACTTGCACTAAGCTGCTTTCTCTCTTCACTAGTGAGAAATTCAATCACCATACAGTGTAGTAATAAAGTACATTGGCAATATAGAAAATGATCCATTAACCTGTCCACAACCCCTTTTTACCCATTTTTACA
The DNA here is from genome assembly GCF_019279795.1 of Protopterus annectens. Lineage (NCBI taxonomy): Eukaryota > Metazoa > Chordata > Ceratodontiformes > Protopteridae > Protopterus > Protopterus annectens. The sequence continues at coordinate 177,924,789 of NC_056748.1, forward strand.
CACAGGATTGGGATGTCAGCTCAACAGGTCAGACTTTAAAGATCACATCCAGCTTAAAGTGTTGTGTAAATGTATGCAGTGAAGGCCATGTTCCAGCCGCACAGATATCAACTGAGGATTTAAAAGAAAAAAAAAAAATAAACAAAATGGCTATAACTCTAGTGGAATATGCTTTTGGTCTTATACTTTCCATAGCACAGAACAGCAAAGTCTGGCAGCTACCTGGACATTCTGAACTTGAAATTTACTACCCTAATTTGTTTGATGCAACGGAAACAAATAACTTCTACTCTGACATTCCTGATTCTGTCTCAATAAAAGCAAAGTGGATAATGAACACCCTGGCTATGGAGCAAATATTCACCTGGGTGGAATATTGAGGACAAAAGACAGTAATATTATCTGACTGGGTAAGACCGATTTCTTTTTTTTTTCCATAATGAATCTTTATTGTTATATTACTTTCAAACACAAATAAGAACAAAAACAACATATATTCACAAATCAAGCATTAACTAATATCACTAATAACCACACTCTATATACAATATTTACAAGAATGCTTCCATGCAATACAGTTAAATATAAAAAAGCATAAGAATAAATGCAAGTAATTGACAGTTGATTACTAAATTCTTTCCACACACAAATAATTATTAATATTTCCAAGTTGAAAATACTATGCTAGTATAATATTAAAAATCTGTTCCCAAATTTTTGGATTAACATTTTTATTTTGTGGGTTTAATAGTAATTTATGAGCCAATATATGTTTTGTCGCTAGAACTCTAAAGTTCTGCCATGAAGTTTTAGATGGGTCTAACCAATTTGAAGCTATATAAAGCTTCATTAATAGAAAAATATTAATATATATAATAATTTGTGATTTAGGGATCTCTCTCGGGGGAATATGCAGAATCATAAATTTCCATGATAACTTTGTACTCTGGTAACCCACCTTTTGAAGTTGGATCTTAAGGGAATTCCAAAGTTTGAAAATGCATTTACAACTCCAGAACATATGAAGAAGATCAGCTGGTTGATTCTTACAGTATGGACAAGTTGGTGAATTTTTGGGATTAAATTTATGCAGGGTAAGACATTTATAATATGCATTGTTCCAAATCATCAACTGGGTATATATTAATTTTTGAAGAGTTAGATTTGATGGTCAAGTCAATTGCTTTTAACATATTACTTCTATCTGTCAGTAAGATTTACTCTTCCCAGTAGTTTGATAACAAAATTTTATCATGAAATTGAAATTCTTTAATTAATTGATTTGCTGTCGTGATATATTTAAGATCCTGTTGGAGAGCTTGCCACAACAAAGAGCATCTATTAATAGCCTCTTCTTCCGGTTTAAAACTTTTAAAATAGCTTATAGTGAGTTCTCTAATTTGCCTCCGAATAACCAGATAATTTTTAGGCAAGTTAAGTTCTTGTCTTATTTGGTTGGCCGAACTGTCAAGATGTTTATATATATCAATCAAAGTTAGATTAACTATCAATGGAAACTTGTTGAGATCAATTAGTTGATTATTCAATTTTAAATTAGGATTCTTATGAAAGGGTTGAAAAACCATCATATGTTGAACCAAATCTAATAAATGAAATACATTATGTAAAGAGAGTATGTTCGTTTTGGTGTGTTCAATAATCCCATAGAATTTCAATGTATCCTTACCTAAAAAAAGTATTGCTTTAGGATTGATATTTAACTTTAGAATATATTTATAATTCAGAACTACCCAAGGTGGTGTCCACTTAGTATTATTTACATCATAATTGGCAATTCTTAAAATTCTATTAGAATTTACAATTAAATAATACATTTCAAAATTAGGTAATTCCAGTCCTCCTCTATTTTTTGGGGTCATTAATTTATCATAAGATATCCTGGTTTTCTTTGGTTCCCAAAAGAATTTAGCCAATTCTTTATGAATCCGTTTAAAAAACGACTTCGAAAGTAATAAATTGGCTGACCTAAAAATATACAGTAATCGTGGTAATATGTTCATTTTGATAATTGAAACATTTGCTAATATTGGCAGTCGTAAATTTTTCCATCTCCCAAAATCAGAAATTATTTGTTCCCAGATTGCTTTAATATTATTATTATAAAAGTCTTTATTATCAGTAGAGAACTCAATACCTAGATATTTAATATTTTCTTTAAATGATACCTGTCCCACTAAGGGTAATAACGAAAAGGGTTTAGGTGTCTTTAAAGGGAAGATATTGTTTTCTTTCAAGTTAATTTTATAATTAGACACTTTTGAGAACTCAACAGCCTTCAATAATTTTTCAGTATCTGATAATGGAGATGCACAATAAATGCTAAGATCGTCAGCAAAAGCTGCCATTAATATTTTAGTTCCATAAATTATTGGGAGATTATGATAAACATTTTGTTTAATATATAAAACAATGGTTCAAGATAGATATTAAATAATAAAGGGGACAAAGGGCAACCCTGGCGTGTTCCAGTCTTAATCTGTATTCTTTTAGAGAAGTTTTTATTAATATACAATGTAGGGTAAGACTGATTTCTGTCACTGCTTTCAGTATAAGGTCTGTAATCAGTTGTAATAACACTTAGCTTTTTTCCCCACTCCAAACATTTTTAAAAAAAAAAATATGTTAGATCAAAAGCATATTTAGTATGATCACAATTAACTGTATTAAAATTTATTTAAAATAAAAAAGTACAGTTGTGTACCTACATAAATGTAGATGTTAGAGTGTATTCACTGTTGCAGTCATTACTCTTGGGTTATCCTGCTGGCAGGCTACCCTCAGTCGGACAGAATTCCAAAGTCTAGGTCCAGCGTTGGTTGCTGTCGCCTCTTCCCTGACGTCAGTGTGCCAGGGGTATAAAAGATGCAGCAGACGCCATTTTCTTCAGTTTTTCTTGCCCCAGATGTCAGGTGCCTCCAAATTGGTAGGCTGAAAAAATATGCCAATAAATATGCATGCACAAAAATAACATTTCCTTCATCTAAAAGCAAATACACCACTTAGGTTGTATAGGACAGGTAAGTCCCAGCAAAGAAAAGGGGGATGGTGGGTGGGTAACCTAGACTGCAACAGTGAACACACTCGAACATCTACATTTATGGCAGGTACACAACTGTACTATGTTAGTGTTTCACTGTTGCAGTCATCACTCTTGGGTTGAATCCCAAAGCTGAGGATGGGTGGCTGGGCTAAAAACGATTAGGAGAGGCTATGAGGCCCTGCAGAACTGCAGTGGCAAAGCCTGCTCTGGATTTAGAGTAAAGAGGTAAGTGGTAGTGCTTTGTGAAAGTGTGCACTGAACTCCAAGTTGCAGCCTCTAAGATATCTTTGGTTGGTACTCCTCTGAGGAAGGCTGCTGATGTGGCTGCTGCCCTGGTAGAATGAGGCCTAATGCCCTTAGGCACTGATTTACCATGCTGAAAATAGCAGAAACAAATGCAATGGCCTATCCATTTAGAAATAGTCTGTTTTGAGATAGCCTTTCCTTGTGATCCTGCAGCATATGACACAAAGTTGCTCAGTCTTTCTGAAAGCTTTAGTTCTGTCCAAGTAGAAGCGTAACTGCCTGTGTATGTCCAAAGAATGCAGAATTTTCTCTCCCTTGTTCTGTGGATTTGGATAAAAAGGTAGGCAAGTGAATGGTTTGGTTGAGGGCCACACTGGACACCACCTTAAGCATAAATGTTGGGTTTATCCGCAGAGAAACCCTGTCTGGATGAAAAATGATAAAAGGTTCCACAGCCATGAGTGCTTGTAACTCCGAGACTCGTCTTGCAAAGGTTATTGCTAGAGGCAGAGCTGTTTTTCAGGATAACAATTATTAAATTCTTATCCTGGAAAACAGCTCTGCTCCACTGTTAAGGCTGGCTCGAATGGAGGCAGTGTGAGCTTTTCCAAAACATAACTGAGGTCCCAGGCCGGAATTGGTGCTCTCCTTGGAGGCCTAATGTTTTTGGCCCCTCTGAGGTACTGCCTTATTAAAGGATGACAAAAGATAGGTGGTTCCATAGTGTAATGGGCTGAAATGGCAGAGGCATGAATCTTAAATGATGAGAAAGAAAGGCCTTTGGTTCAGCATCTCAGTTAGGTATTGTAAAATCTGAGGGATATTTGGTACACACATGTCAATGCCTTGTTCCTGGTTCCAAGCACAGAATCTCTTCCATTTTTCTGCATAAGATTTTCTGGTACTGGAACTCCTGGCCTCCAAGATTCACATCCATAACAGCTTTTGAAAGAGGAGTGTTCTGAATGGCTACACAACTGCCATGCTGCCAGATTTAAGGTCCTGAGTTGGCTATGCAGAATCCGATTGTTTTGTTATGTCAGCAGGTGAGAAGTTTGAGGCAATATCCATGCTGGACCTTGAGTTAAGCTCTTTAGGATTGGGTACCAGTACTGGCATGGCCAGTCTGGTGCAGGCAGTATCATTTTTGGCTTCTCTTGTTTGACCTTTAGGAGTACCCTGGGAAGGAGAGGCAGTGGAGGAAAGGTATACACTGTTAGATCCAACTGAAGGATAGGGCATCCACTTTCCATGCTTGCTTGTGATAAATCCTTGTGCAAAATCTCTGCAATTGGCAGTTGTGAGGGGAGGCAAATAGATCTATGTCTGGGCATCCCCATTTCCTTGTTATCATGCTGAAGACTTGTGGATCCAGTTTCCATTCATGGGGATCCATGAGGTTTCTGCTTAGTTAAATCTGCCAGAGTATTTGTTTTTCCTGGCAGGAATTGTGCTTGCAGGTGAACTTGATAAGTCAATGCTGTGTCCCATAAGGTCATTGCTTGCCTGCAGACGGGGTAGGAATGTGTACCTCCCTGCTTGTTTATGTACCACATGACCGTAGTATTGTCTATCAGTAGCTGTCCTGGATGAAGCAGGTCCTTGAAAGCTGTCAGGGCATTTTGAACAGCAAGCATCTCTTTTTTGATTGATGTGAAGATGCATCTGGTTTGCAGGCCATGTGCCCTGAATACATTTTCCTGCCATATGGGCCCCCCCAGGCATAATCTGATGCATCCGTTGTCCGAGTCTGTCTGGCTGTGGGTAAACTGAATGGCAGACCCTTGTTGTGGTGACAGGCCTCTGCCCACCATCTAAACTCCTGTTGCAGGCAGGGAATGAGTGCAATTACTGTCTCCAAGCTGTGGTAATGCTGAGTCCAAACACTTTTTAGATACCATTGTAGTTTCCTCATTTGCAATCTGGTATATGGAATTAGAATGCAGGATGCCATGAAACCCAAGGCCTGAAGGATTTTCCTTGCAGATAAGTGGGTTTTTGTTGCCAATTTCTTGAAGCAAGTAGTCAGATGCTTTTGTTTGTCTGGCGTGAGATAAGCCATCTGGGCAGCTGTATTTAAGCTTGCACCCAGGAATATTATCTCTTGAGAGGGCACTAGTTTTGATTTCTTTTCATTTACTGTGTACCCTAGGCAAATTAGTAATCTTTTTACAAACAAAAGATGCTTTAGAAGAATGTCTTTGTTCTCTGCTTCAATTAGGCAGTCGTCCAAGTAGGGATATATTTGAATTCCTCTGTCTGCAAAACGCAATTACTGGTGCCAGGCATTTTGTGAATACCCTCGGCGCAGTAGATAAGCCAAAGGGCAGTGCAGAGAATTGGTAGTGCATTGAGCCAGCTATGAATCTGAGGTATCTTCTGCAAGATTGTCTGATTGGGACATGCAAGTATGCCTCTTTTAGGTCCAAAGTTACGAGCCAAGCCTTCTTGCCCAGCATGGGCAGTAGCTGCTGTAGAGTCAACATCTTGAATTTTGGAACTTCCAGAAACGTATTTAGTATAGACAGGTCCAGTATTGGTCTCCTGGTTTTGTCCTTTCCGGGCACTAGGAAAAGTCTGGAATAAAATCCTTACCCCTGCTCTTGTTGTGGTACTTGTTGAATGGCCCTCATGTCCATGAGGGCTGAAATTAGTTTTTGTGCCTCTGCCCATTGATTGTGTGGCAGGTCTGGCATACCTTTTGACCTTGGTAGGGTGTGAAAATGGAACCTGTAGCCTTGTGACACTATGTTCAGGACCCATTTGTCTTGGGTAACCATTTGCCAATCTGATGAAAAAAGTGCTAGTTTTCCCCCTTAAGGGGGATGCCAAAAGAAAAGTGCTTGGATCTGGCAGAGGAAAAGTCATTGGGACCGTTTCCTATACGGTTGTGATTTTTCTTCTCTGCTTTTGGAGGTAGGAGCACCCCACTGTTTAGGCCTGTATGAGCCCTGGGGCTGAGATCTGCCTCAGGGACACCTGTATCTGCCTCTTTGTGGTCTGTCTGACACTGGAAAGGACCAATTTTTAGAAGGCCAGTTCCTGCTAAATCTGGGTGGCTGTACCTGTAAGAAATCCTTGACTGTCTGCATGGATTTTGCTTTATCCTCCTTTTTTTCAACACCTCTTCTGCTTTAGTACCAAAGTATCATGCTGTAATGGAGCATCTAATAATTTTGCTTTAACATGATCAGGCAGATTCTGTTCCTTTAACCAAGCATGCCTTCTAATAACAGAACCTGTAACAGCGGCCCTGCAAGAGGCCTCCAGTGAATCAACCACATTGCAAAGTATGCTTTCCCACTTGTTCAGCTGCATGCAATAAATCCTGCATTTCCTTGTTCTCTGAACATTCAGTATTTGTCAACAATTTCTGTTTAAGCAGTGACATTAAATATTGCTGATATTTAAGCATATGAAACTGAATTTAAATCCCTTACAGCTAAGGTAGCAGAAGTGTAAACCTTTTCCCCCCCCATCTGTCTAGAGCCCTAGAATCCCTATCAGAGGGGACAGGGTTTTTTTGCAGTGGAAGCTTTAACCCCTTTGGGACCCTGAGATATAGTTTCTGGGTCAGCAGTGGGGTTTTTAATATAAGAATTTATGAGAATCCGGGACCCTGTAGTATCTGTCTGGCTTAGCAGGTGCAGTAGAGAGTCAGGGGAGAGTCCGGACTCTGAAAATACATCTACAATGTCTAGAACAGGTGGAATAGCAAGGGGTCTGTGCTGAGGAAGTAGCAGAAAGTCTCTGAGCCTTTTCTTAGATTCAAAATAATCTTGGCTCTCCCAGTGGAAATGCTCCCTCATGGTATGCAGGGTTTCCCCAAAAGAATAATCCTCAGGAGGAGAGGCTGAAGGAATGGATTCTTCAGCATCAAAATCCTCATAGGGAAGCATGGAATAATCCTTTTCAGAAGAGGAATCAGAGGAAATAGAAACCTGATCAGAAGAATCAAACTCTGTCTCTTGCCTAGGCCTCTTATCTGGAGGGGGATGGGAACCCCTGATCAAAGTAATTAGGTCTTCGGCCATTTTGAGCATCTGTTTTTTTAGGCATGGAAGTCTGAGTAGGAGAATGCTGTACTTATTTCTTTGTCTTTAGAGCTGCTTTAGTCTTTGAAGCTGAAAATGGCTTTACATATAGTTGTGTAGGTCTGAAGACACCCTCAGAAGCCGATGCCTGCTCAGCGGCTCCGGACCCATCTGAGGGAATGATTTCCAAGTGTCCAATACCTTAAGTATCCAGAGGCCCAGTCGGCTCCACGTGGGAGTCATGAGCGGCCTGTGGCTCTGAGGTAGCGGGCGCCAGGGGCTGCGAAAGTGCCTCACAGAGAACCGGCGACTGGCCTAGCGGAGGCCTCGCCGTCGGTTTTGGACCTCGAATGCCTATCCTTTTCCTTGCATTTTTTGTAAACTCCGGTCGTCAGCTGTTCCAACGGCATTACATAATTAAATCTTCGGCCAAAGTAATGAAATGCAAAAATCACACCGACGCTTAATAGTGCGTTGGTTAAATCTAGCATAAAACCGACAGCTAGCAACGTTGTGATCAGGGCCTAGGCAAAGAATACAGTAAGAGTGAAAATCCTTATGAGGTATTTGCTTCCACAAGAAATACAATTGTTAACTTTTTCTGACATCGGTCAGGGGCAAGAAAAAAGTTTCCCCAGTTTTAATGAAGACTTCGGTTCTGAAATTCGGATTTGAAAATCTCAGGAGTCGGCCAACTGGCACTTGCGAACTGCTTTTGCTTCGGGCACCGCATGGCAAGAAAGGCTGAAGAAAATGGCGTCGGCTGCATCTTTTATACCCCTGGTGCACTGACGTCAAGGAAGATGCGACAGCAACCGACGCCGGACCTTGACTTTGGAATTCTGGCCGACTGAGGGTAGCCTGCCAGCAGGATAACCCAAGAGTAATGACTGCAACACTGAAACACGAACATCATACGTTTAAAATAAAAATATATGATAAAATATACACAGTATATGTAGTATGCCTGAAAGATAAAAAGTACAGTTGTGTACACTTACCATAAATGTAGATGTTCGAGTGTATTCACTGTTGCAGTCATCACTTTTGGGTTATCTGCTTGCAGTAGCCCTCAGTCGGCCTGATTAACAAAGTCTTGGGTCCTGTGTCAGTTGCTGTCCCTTCTTCCATGATGTCAGGTTGTCAGGGGTATAAAACATGCAGCCGACGCATAACATCAGTTTTTCTTGCCCCAGATGTCAGGTGCCCCCTTAATGGGAAGCAATTAAATCTATAAATATACAAGGTTATACCTCCAACAAAAAAGCAAATACACTAAAAAGCATTTGAAGATCGCAAAAGAAGGTAGAGGTATATCCAAAAAAAAGGGGGGGGGGGCTAGAGGGAGGGTAAACAGGACTGCAACAATGAATACACTCGAACATCTACATTTATGGTAAGTGTACACAACTGTACTATGTTCTTCGTGTTTCACTGTTGCAGTCATCACTTTGAGTAGATTCCCAAAGCTAAAGATGGGAATAGGAATTTAAAAAGAATTAGGACCAGCTAAAAGGCCCTGCCAGACAGCAGTGGCAAAGCCAGCTCTGGATTTAGAGAAAATGGGAGTAATGCTTGGTGAAAGTATGTACAGAACTCCAAGTAGCAGCTTCTAGAATGTCCCTGGTAGGGACGCCTCTGAGAAAGGCTGCAGAGCTAGATGCAGCCCTGGTAGAGTGGGGTCTGATCCCCTGGGGGATAGGATATAGTACAGTTTTGTACCTACCATAAATGTAGATGTTCGAGGATCCCCATTGCTGCAGTCCTTACTATTGGGTATAGTCCGCATCCAGTCGGCCCGAATACCAGAGTATAAGGCTGACGTCGGTCAGGCGCATTAGACTGGATACGTCAGGGTACTAATGCATGACCGACGCCATATCCTCAGTCTTTTCTTGCCCCAGATGTCAGAAGACCCTAAAAGACAAGGCCCAAAATACCTGCACCAAAAATATGTACAATATATACAAGAATATATACAAAAATATAAGCATGTAACCTCACCTACACAACCACCCCTAAACACAGAGGGGAAGGAGGGAGGTTGACTGCAGCAATGGGGATCCTCGAACATCTACATTTATGGTAGGTACAAAACTGTACTATGTTCTTCGTTCCCCATTGCTGCAGTCCTACTATTGGGTAGAATCCCAAAGCAGAGGTAAGGAGGCTGGCAAATCATAAAGAAGCAGGAGCTGACAACATGCCTTGCAAAACAGCTGTGGCAAAACCAGCCCTAGACTTAGAGTAGATAGGAAGGTGATAATGCTTAGAGAAAGTATGCACTGAACTCCAAGTAGCTGCTTCCAAAATATCCTTAGTCTCCATCCCCCTTAGAAATGCTGTTGAAGTGGCAGTAGCCCTAGTGGAATGAGGCCTAATCCCAGCTGGAATCTCCTTGCCATGATGGGAATAACAAAATGCAATGCAAAAGCCAATCCACCTAGAAATAGTTTGTTTTGACACAGGCTTGCCCTGTGAACTCAAAGCAAAAGAAACAAACAACTGCTGAGACTGCCTGAAATCCTTAGTCCTGCTTAAATAATAGCAATTGCCTGTGTACATCTAAAGTGTGCAAAATCTTTTCCCTTTATTTTGGGGTCTGCATAAAAAGTAGGCAAATGAATAGTTTGGTTTAAAGCCACACTAGAAACCACCTTAGGCATAAAGGAAGGATTAGCACGTAATGATACCCTATCCTTATGGAAAATCAAAATGGCTCTACTGCCATAAGGGCCTGCAACTCAGACACCCTTCTTGCAGAAGTAATAGCCAACAGAAAAGCAGTCTTCCATGACAAGTATTTCAATTCAGCAGTAGCCGCAGGCTCAAAAGGTTGTAGAGTAAGTTTTCCAACACAAAATTGAGATCCCAAGCAGGAGTAGGAGCTCTCGTGGGGGTCTTATATTCTTTGCCCCTCTAAGAAACTGCTTGAACAAAGGATGCGAAAACAATGGTGGGTCACAATCATAGTGAGCTGAAATTGCTGCAGCATGAATCTTAATGGAAGAGAAGGACAAACCTTTGTCCAACAACTCAGTAAGATATTGAAGAGCCACACTCAAATTAGGCTCAGAAACCTGCAAATTCTTTGCTGTACTCCAAAATAAAAATCTCTTCCATTTTCTCGTACACTTTCCTTGTACTAGGTCTTCTAGCTTCCATAATCACATTTAAAACTTGTTGAGGAAGTTGAGACCTGCTGTGTTTCAACACAGAATATGCCAGGCTGTTAGATGGAGTGAAGCTTGACATTGAGCAGATGACCATCCTTCTGAGATAACAGATGAGGAATCAGAGGTAAAGGCCATGGAGGCTTCCTTACCAGACTCCGAAGTAGTGGGTACCAGTGTTGCCGAGGCCAATCTGGAGCTATCAAAATCATCCTTGGCCTGTCTTGTCTGACCTTTAATAGTACCTTTGGAAGAAGAGGCAGAGGAGGAAAGGCATACACATGAAGGTTTTTCCAACTGAAAGACAGAGCATCCACTTTCCAAGCTGTGTGATGAAACCCTTTGTGCAATACCGTGCCAGCTGGTCGTTTAGTGGAGGAGGGAACAGGTCTATGGCTGGAGTTCCGCATGACAGTGTCAATTTTGAAATACATGAAGATCCAGTTTCCACTGTGGGGATCCATGATTTGTCTGCTTAACACATCTGCTAAGGAGTTCTGTGCTCCGGCAGAAACCTTGCCTGAAGAGTTAGTTGCAAGCTTAGCAGTCTCCCATAAAATCATTGCTTGCCTGCATAGAGGATAAGAATGTGTTCCCCTTGCTTGTTGATGTACCACATGACAGTTGTGTTGTCTGTTAGAATCAACACCTGCCCTGGAAGAAGTAACTCCTTGAAAGCCATTAATGCAAACTGGACTGCTAACATCTCCTTCATGTTGATATGTAGATGCTGTAGTTTGGCAGGCCACTTGTCTTGTATCCACTTTCCATTTAGATGAGCTCCCAAGCAATGTCCGAGGCATCTGTCGTTAAAATCTGACTCGCCTCTGGCGGGTCACAGAGAGTCCCTTGTTTAGGTGACATTCCTGAGCCCACCACAAAAATTCTTTTTGAAGGCAAGGTATTATTTGAATGACAGTGTCCAAATCCTGGCAGTGCTGTGTCCATACATTTTGAGATACCATTGTAGCTTCCTCATATGCAGTTTGGCATTGGGAAGCACCAGAATACAAGATGCCATGAACCCTAATGCTTGAAGGACTGTCCTTGCAGTCAGCACGGACTGAAGAGATAGTTGATGGAAGTAAAGTGATAGACTCTTTTGTTTGTCCGGGGTTAAAAAGGCCATCTGGGCTGCTGTATTCAGTCTCACACCCAGAAAGCACATGTCTTGAGAGGGTACTAGACTGGACTTTATTTCGTCACAGAATACCTTCGGCATCTTAGCACTGCTATAACATATTCCAGATGCTGTAGAAGGTCTTCCTTTTCTTGAGCCAGAATCAGGCAGTCGTCCAAGTAAGGATAGATTTGAATTCCTTGAAGCCTGAAGTAAGCTATCACTGGAGCCAGAACCTTTGTGAATACTCTGGGCAGTAGATAAGCCAAAGGGCAATGCAGAAAACTGATAATGAGAATTTCCAGCTCGAAACGCAGATACTTCCTGCAACTTAGCCTTATAGGCACATGAAGGTAAGCTTCCTTGAGATCTAAAGTTACCATCCAGTGATCTTTGCCCAGCAGAGGTAAAAGCTGTTGTAACGTCAACATCTTGAACTTGGGAATGTCCAGAAAAGTGTTGAGGAGAGATAAATCCAAAATTGGTCTCCACGTGTTCCCTTCTTTGGTACTAGGAACAGGCGAGAATAAAATCCTAGGCCCCTTTCTGATACAGGGACTGGCTGAATGGCCCCATCTGGAGTAACTGAGAAACTTGCTTGTGAGCCTCTTTTCTTTGTGGAGGAGGAACGTCTGGCATGCCTTTGAAAGGGGCATTGTATGGAAATAAAATCTGTAACCGTGGTGAATGATATCCAACACCCATTTGTCTTGAGTAATTAAATCCCAATTTTCTTTGAAAAGAGACAGTCTTCCTCCCAAAGGAGCTGCCAGACGAGAATCTACTGGCAGCTGAAAAGACAGGTCATTGGGTCTGTTTACTAAAGGACTGACCCCTGCCCTCACCAGAAGTCTGAGCAGGTGAACTCCCTGTTCTAGGCCTAAAAGAACCTTGAGCCCTGCCCCTACCACGCCTAGACCTACCCCTAGACTGGGAATCATAAGCAGGATATGTCCACCCCTTAAGCAGGCCAATTTCTACTAAACTTGGCTGCACCTGCAAAAATCTTTAACAGTTTGCATAGACTTAGCTTTGTCCTCCATTTTCTTTAAAACTGCTTCCACAGGCGATCCAAACAACACATCAGACTGTAAAGGAGCATCCAAAATCCTTGTCTTAACATGCTCAGCTAAATTCTGATCCTTCAACCAGGCATGCCTGAAGAACAGAACTAGTAGCAGCCACCCTCGAGGAGGCCTGTACAGCATCAAAACCACATTGCAAAGAATGCTTACCCACTTGTTCAGACACATGAACCAAATCCAGCAACTCTTTACACTCAATACCTTCCGCCAAAGCATCCACCTTAGATTTTAATTGTGAAAGGAGATAATTCTGATATTTTAGCATGTGAAACTGACAATTCAATGCTCTCATGGCTAGAGTGGAAGAAGTATACACTTTCTTTCCCCACCTATCCAAAGCCCTTGCCTCTTTATCAGTGGGAACAGGATTTTTAATCACAGACGCTTTAACACCTTTAGGCCCTTGAGAAATAGTTTCTGGGTCCTTCTAGGACTCTTAAACAAATACTTATGAGCTTGGGCACCCTATAATACCTATCAGGCTTAACAGGAGCAGGAGGCAAAGAGTCTGGGTTCAGGAAGCCTCTGCAAAACATCTTCCACCACATTCAACACAGGAGGAATAGCTAAGGGCCTATGCTGGGGTAAAACAAGAATTCCCTAAGCCTTTTCCTGGAATCAGAGTAATCCTGGCCTTCCCATTTAAAGTGCTCCCTCATGGAATGCAGAGTCTCTGAAAATGAGAAATCCTCAGGAGGAGAAGCTGTAGGAGTGGAATCATCCACATCAGAATCAGAATAAGTAGGATACTCCTGCAAGTCTTCAGAAGACTCTGAAGCCTCTGAACACTGTTCAAAACTATCAAACTCCGGTTCCACCCTAGGCCTCATCAGGCGGGGCATAGAACCTCTAATCATAGTAATCAAATCTTCTGCCATTTTAAGCATATGTTTCTTAGGTACAGAACCCGAAATGCTAGGAGAAGCCCCACTGAAGCTGAACTAGGCCTACCTCTCAAAGAAGTTTTGGCAACAGAAGGAGAGGCTCTAACTACCTTGGGAAGAGAGGGAAGAACAGTTACCTGAGAAGCCCCTCAGCCTGGCCTACCTCCTGAGAAGGCACATCCTGTAACAGTAAAGTTTCTGCCTGAGACTCCATGGAAACTCCTGGCAAAACCTCTGGCTCCACTGAGCCTTCTAAAGAACCGACGTCCGGGACTGCCGGTTCATCAACCCTAGGCCTCGCTGTTTTGTCCTTGCGCTTCCGAAGTGGGCGCCGGAGCATCCGACGGCATTTTATAATTGCAACGCTTCCCAAACACTAACCTGGCACAGTCTAACCTCCTCTTAATAGTGCGTTTGTTAAACCTAGCACAAGAGCGGCAACCAACAACGTCGTGCTCAGGCCCTAAACAAGGTATACACAAGGTATGGTAATCCCTATGAGGTATCTGTTTCCCACAAGAAATACAGTTATTCACTTTTTCTGACATCCGGTTAAATACTGAGGAGAGAAAAAACCAAAATGTTCCCCAACGGGGTACTTAGCCAACTCTGTTTCGGTAATATTTCAGAACGCCAACCTGCACTCGCAAAACTGCTTCTGCATCGGACCATGCGGCAAAAAAGACTGAGGATATGGCGTCGGTCATGCGCATTAGTACCCTGACGTCTACGCGCCTGACCGACGTCAGCCTTATACTCTGGTATTCGGGCCGACTGGATGCGGACTATACCCAATAGTAAGGACTGCAGCAATGGGGAACGAAGAACATCCATGGTTTTTGTAGCAGAAATGAATGCAATGGCCTATCCATTTGGAAATGGTTTGTTTTGAAATAGCCTTCCCCTCTGCCCCTGCAGCAAATGCCACCAGCAGTTGATCAGATTTCCTTTGAGGTTTAGTTTTGTCCAAGTACAATCTGAGTTGTCTGTGCATGTCTAAGGACTGCAAAATCCATCCCCCTTTGTTCTGTGGATTAGGAAAGAAGGTTGGTAAACGTATTGACTGATTAAGGGACACACTGGATACCACCTTGGGCATGAAGGAGGGATTGGTCCTGCGGGACACCCTGTCCGCATGAAAGATGATTAAAGGCTCCACTGCCATGAGGGCCTGTAATTCAGATACCCTTCTTGCTGAAGTGATTGCTAAAAGGAAAGCTGTTTTCCAAGAAAGGAATTTTAAGTCTGCAGTGGCAGCTGGCTCAAGAGGAAGGGTGAGCTTTTCCAATACAAAGTTGAGGTCCCAGGCTGGAGTTGGAGCTCTGGGTGGTCGTAGATTTTTGGCCCCTGTGAGGAACTGCTTAAGCAGTGGATGAGAGAAGAGGGGTGGTTCTGTGTTATAATGAGCTGAGATGGCTGAGGCATGAATTTTGATGGAGGAGAAAGACAGGCCCTTATGAAGCATCTCAGTTAAGTATTGTAAAATCTCAGGTAAATTGGGCACTGTTGTGCTCATCCCTTGAGATTGGTTCCAGGCACAGAATCTTTTTCATTTTTCAGCGTAAGACTTTCTGGTACTAAGCCTCCTTGCCTGTAAAATATCCATCACTGGTTTACTGAGGGATGGTAAAGGAGAAATTATGTAATTAGCCAGGCTGCTAGATTCAGTGTTTGAAGTTGAGGGTGCAGAATTTGGCTCTCCTGCTGAGACAATAGAGTAGGAGTTTGAGGCAGGTGCCATGGGGCACACACTGTGCAAGGGGGGGGGGGGGTACCACTGTTGGCATGGCCAGTCTGGTGCAATCAAAATCATCCTTGGTTGGTTTTGTTTGAACTTTAGTAGTACTTTGGAGAGCAGAGGCAGAGACGGAAAGGCATAAACTGACATTTTTTTTCCAGCTGAAGGACAGAGCATCTACTTTCCAAGCTTGCTTGTGGGGAGTCCTTGTGCAGAATTTGTCCAACTGAAAGTTTTGGGGGGAGGCAAACAGGTCTATATCTGGGCTCCCCCTTTTGCTTGTCAACATGTTGAAAAACCTTGGTTCCAGTTTCCACTAGTGTGGGTCCCATGAGGTTTCTGCTTAGTTCATCTGCCAGTGTATTTAGTTTTCCTGGCAGGAATTGAGCTTGTAAATGTACTTGATAGCTCAGGGCTGTGTTCCACAATGCCATTGCTAGTCTGCAAAGGGGGTAAGAATGTGTACACCCCTGCTTGCTTATGGTGTTGTCCGTCTATCATTAATTGTCTTGGAAGAATGTGGTCCTTGAAGGTTGTCAGAGCATTCTGTACAGCTAAGATTTCTTTTTGATTGATATGCAGGTGCATTTGACTTGGGTTCCACCTGCCCTGAATGCACGTCCCTGCCAGGTGGGCCCCCCATGCATAGTCTGATGCGTCTGTTAAGGTTTGGGCGGCAGGGGGTAGTGTGAATGGTAGTCCCCTGCTTTGGTGGCAGGCCTCTGCCCACCAAAGGAACTCTAGGCGTAGGCAGGGTAGGATAGGAATCATTGCTTCTAGATCCTGTGAATGTTGACACAATGGGCTTTTCAGATAGCATTGCAGTTTCCTCATATGCAGCCTTGCATATGGAATTAGAAGAATGCAGGAGGCCATGAACCCCAAGGCTTGCAGTATATTATGCCTTGCAGATAACTGGGTTTTTGTGGCCACTTGTTTGAAGTAGGTTGTCAAATGAATCCATTTCTCTGGCGTGAGAAAAGCCATCTGGGAAGTTGTATTCAAGCTTGCTCCCAGAAATATAATTTGTTGACAGGGTACCAGGTGTGATTTCTTTTCATTTATGGTGTACCCCAGGCAAGTCATTACCCTTTGAACACAGGCCAGATGACTCAAAAGTATGCCCTGCTTTTCTGCATGAATTAGACAATCGTCCAGATATGGGTATATTTGAATATTTATTTGCCTGCAGAATGCAATGACTGGAGCTAGGCACTTTGTGAATACCCTGGGCACAGTAGACAAGCCAAAGGGCAATGCAGAGAACTGATAGCGCATGTAGCCTGCTTTGAAGCATAGGTATTTTCTGCAAGACTCCCTGATAGGGATGTGCAGGTATGCTTCTTTTATGTCTAGTGTTGCCAACCATGCATCCTTGCCTAGCATAGGAAGCAGCTGGTGAAGTTAGCATCTTGAATTTTGGAATCACCAGAAAGGTATTTAGAGTAGAAAGGTCCAGGACAGGATGCCATGTATTGCCTTTTCTGGGTACCAGGAAAAGTCTCAAATAGAACCCTTGTCCCTTTTCCTCTTCTGGTACCAACTGATTACCCCCCATGCTTAAGAGACAGAGTACTTGATTTTGGGCCTCCGCCCACTGATTTGGGGGTAGATCTGGCCACCCGCTTGGTGTTGGTAAGTTGTGGAAGTGAAATCTGTATCCTTGGGACACTATTTACCGTTTGTCCTGGGTAATGAGTTCCCAGTTTTTGGCCTGCAGACCAATCTTTCCGCCTAAAGGAGCATTCAGTTGGGAAGAGCTTGGAAGTTTTAGAAACAAGTCATTGAGACTGTTGCATAGGGGGGAGTCTTACTACTCCCTGATTTGGGTGCAGAAACCTCCCACTGCTTAGCATTGTGTGCCCCCTGGGACTGCAAAGTACAGTTTTGTACCTACCATAAATGTAGCTATTAGAGTGTTCACACTGCTGCAGTCATCACACTTGGGTTATCCTGCCGTCAGGCGGTCCGGCAGTCGGCCAGAGTTCCAAAGTCTTGGTCCGGCGTCGGTTGCTGTCGCTTCTTCCCTAACGTCAGTGTGCCAGGGGTATATAAGAGGCGTCCAACGCCATTTTCTTCAGTTTTTCTTGACCCAGATGTCAGGTGCCCCTAGTAGGTGGGCAATACATATTGCCAATGAAACATGTACAGAAAATACCAAGAATACCTTCAGTTACAAGCAAATACACCACAAAGGTTGTATCAGATAGAAAGGTATAGAAAAGTTCAGTTAGTTCAGAGGGGATGGAAGGAGGGTAACCTGGACTGCAGCAGTGTGAACACTCGAACATCTACATTTATGGTAGGTACAAAACTGTACTATGTTCATCGTGTTACACTGCTGCAGTCATCACACTTGGGTTGAATCCCAAAGCCAAGGATGGGTGGTGGAGTTAAACAGGGTTGGGAGAAGCTTGTAGGCCCTGCAGAACTGCAGTGGCAAAGCCAGCTCTAGTCTTAGAGTATAAAGGTAAGTGATAGTGCTTGGTGAAGGTGTGCACTGAACTCCAAGTTGCAGCTTCCAAAATATCCTTGGTTGGTACCCCCCTGAGAAAGGCTGTTGATGTAGCTGTAGCCCTGGTGGAGTGGGACCTAATGCTACCAGGTACCGGTTTCCCATGATGTGTGTAACAGAAACGTATACAATGTCCTATCCATTTTGAAATGGTCTGTTTTGAGATAGCTTTTCGTTGTGATCCTGCAGCATAAGATACAAAGAGCTGGTCAGATTTTCTGAAAGCCTTAGTTTTATCCAAGTAGTAACGTAATTGTCTGTGAATGTCCAAAGAGTGCAGGAGTCTTTCTCCTTTGTTCTGGGGGTTTGGGAAAAAGTTGGGTAAATGAATGGTTTGGTTTAGGGCCTCACTGGACATCACCTTTGGCATAAAGGAAGGGTTAGTCCGTAGAGCGACTGTCGATGAAAAATGATGAAAGGCTCCACTGCCATTAGGGCCTGTAGCTCTGAGACTCTTCTAGCTGAAGTTATTGCTAGTAGCAGGGCAGTTTTCCAAGACAGAAACTTTAAATCAGCTGAAGTAGCTGGTTCAAAGGGCGGCAGTGTAAGCTTTTCCAGAACAAAGTTGAGATCCCAAGTTGGGGTTGGTGCTCTCTTGGGCGGTCTTATGTTCTTAGCCCCACTGAGGTACTGTCTTAGGAGTGGATGTGAAAATAAAGGAGGATCCGTGTTGTAGTGAGCTGAAATCGCTGAGGCATGGATCTTAATAAATGAAAATGAAAGTCCTTTGTGCAACATCTCAGTTAAATATTGTAGAATCTGAGGAATGTTTGGAGCAAGGGGATTTTGGCCTTTAGCCTGGTTCCAGGCGCAAAATCTTTTCCATTTGTCTGAATAGGCTTTCCTGGTGCTGGGCCTCCTGGCCTCCAGAATGACATCCATAACAGCTTTAGATAGAGGTGCTGTCTGGTTATTTAGGTAATTCGCCGTGCAGCCAGATTTAGAGTCTTGAGCTGGCTGTGTAGAATCTGATTGTTTTGCTGAGTGAGTAGGTGAGGAATTTGGGGTAAAATCCATGGTGGGCCATGTTCCTTAGTATTGGATACCAGTGCTGATGTGGCCAGTCTGGAGCAATGAGTATCATTTGTGGCCTCTCTAATCTGACTTTCAGCAGCACCTTTGCTAGAAGAGGCAGTGGAGGAAAGGCATACACTGTTAATGTTTTCCACTGAATGAGAGGCTATCCACTTTCCAAGCTAGTGGGTGGAATGTCCTTGTGCAAAATTTTCGAAGTTGGTAGTTGTGGGGGTTGGCAAACAGATCTATGTCTGGGCGTCCCCATTTCTGAGTTATCATTGCAAATACTTGTGGATCCAGTTTCCACTCGTGGGGATTCATGATGTTTCTGCTTAGGTCGTCTGCCAATGTATTTTTCTTTCCTGGCAGGAATTGTGCTTGTAGTTGAACTTGTTAAGTCAGTGCTGTGTTCCACAAGGTCATCGCTTGCCTGCATAGGGGGTAGGAGTGTGTGCCCCCTTGCTTGTTTATGTACCACATTACTGTGGTATTGTCCGTCTTTATTAGGAGTTGTCCTGGATGTAACAGGTCCTTGAAAGCTGTTAGGGCATTCTGTACAGCTAGCATTTCTTTTTGATTGATATGCAGATGCCTTTGATCTGTATCCCATTTGCCCTGAATGCACTGTCCTGCCATGTGTGCTCCCCAGGCATAATCCGATGCATCTGTTGTTATAGTTTGCCTGGCTGTGGGCAAGGTAAAAGGCTGACCCTTGTTGATGTGACATGCCTGTGCCCACCATAGAAACTCCTGTTGAATGCAGGGAATGAGTGGTATCATTGTTTCCAAGCTGTGGCTGTGCTGCGTCCATACGCTCTTCAGGTACCATTGCAATTTCCTCATATGCAGTTTTGCAAATGGTATTAGGAGTATGCAAGATGCCATGAATCCCAAGGCCTGAAGAATTTTTCTTGCAGGGAGTTGGGTCTTTGTTGCCATCATTTTGAAGTATTGAGTCAGCTGTTGTCGCTTGTCTGGCGTGAGATAAGCCATCTGGGCCGTTGTATTCAAGCTGGCACCCAGGAATGTTGTGTTCTGTGAGGGCACTAGTTTTGATTTATTTTTGTTTACTGTGTACCCTAGGCAACTTAAAAGTTGTTTGACAAACGCCAGATGCTTTAAAAGAATGTCCTTGCTTTCTGCTTGAATAGGGCAGTCCAGGTACGGGTATATTTGAATTCCTCTTTGTCTGCAGTATGCAATTACTGGTGCCAGGCATTTTGTGAAGACCCTGGGCGCAGTAGATAAGCCAAAGGGCAGTGCAGAGAATTGATAATGAGTTGAACCTGCAATGAAACGGAGGCATCTTTTGCAATTTTGTCCGATAGGGACATGCAGGTATGCCTCCTTGAGATCCAACGTTACTAGCCAAGCCTTCTTGCCCATCATGGGAAGAAGCTGCTGTAGTGTTAGCATCTTGAATTTGGGTACTTGGAGGTAGGTGTTTAGAACTGAAAGGTCCAGAAGGGGTCTCCAGGCTTTGTCCTCTCTGGGGACTAGAAAGAATCTTGAGTAAAATCCTTGTCCTTGCTCCTGTGTAGGTACCTGTTGAATGGCTCATGTCCATGAGAGCTGTAATTTGTTTTTGTGCCTCCGCCCATAGATTTGGTGGCAGGTTTGGCATTCCTTTTATCCTTGGCAAGGTGTGAAAGTGGAATCTGCATCCTTGTGAAACAATGTTTAGGACCCATTTGTCTTTTGTGATGATGTGCCAGTTGTCTGCAAAAAGTGCTAATTTTCCTCCCAAGGGAGCTGCCAAGAGAGATTTGCTTGGCAGTCTGTGGGTTAAGTCATTGTGTTTGTCTTCTGTTAGCTTGGGGCCTGTCTTCTCCTCCTTTCTGGGTAGCGGCACCCCATTGGCAAGGTTTGTAAGGGCCTTGTGACTGACATCTGCCCCTTGGGCGCCTGTATTTGCCCCTCTGTGGTCTGTCAGATGCTGGAAAGGACCAGTTTTTTGTTGGCCAATTTCTGCTGAAACGAGGGGGTTGAACCTGTAAAAAAAATCCTTGACCATCTGCATAGATTTAGCCTTATCCTCCATTTTCTTTAAAACCTCTTCTGCTTTTACACCAAATAAAACATCCTGCTGTAAAGGTGCATCCAATAACTTTGCTTTAACATGATCAGGCAGGGTTTGTTCTTTTAACCAAGCATGCCTACACATGACAGACCCAGTCACTGCTGCTCTACAGGAAGCTTCCAATGAATCAAATCCACATTGTAAAGTATGTTTGCCCACCTGTTCAGCTGCATGCAACAGATACTGCATTTTCTTGAAATCAGGCTGCTCTGAATGTGTGCTCATTTTCTGTTTTACTTGAGACATTAGGAATTGCTGATATTTCAGCATGTGAAACTGGCAATTTAAGGCTCTCATAGCTTGAGTAGCTGAGGTGTATACCTTCTTCCCCCATCTATCTAGTGCTCTGGAATCCCTTTCAGAGGTTACAGGATTTTTAGCAATAGAGGCCTTAACCCCTTTGGGATCCTGGGAAATTGTTTCTGGGTCAGCAACAGGGTTTTTATATAGGAATTTGTGTGGGTCAGGGACTCTGTAGTATCTGTCTGGTTTGGCTGGAGCAGGAGGTAGAGAGTCTGGGTTAAGACTAGATTCTAAGTAAACATCATCCACAATGTCTAACACGGGAGGGATAGCAAGTGGTCTGTGCTGGGGTAGTAGAAGGAACTCTCGGAGCCTTTTCTTAGAATCAGAGGAATCCTGGCCTTCCCAGTGAAAATGTTCCCTCATGGTATGTAAAGTTTCCCCAAAGGAGTAGTCTTCTGGAGGAGATGCTGAGGGAATAGACTCCTCAGCATCAGAATCATTATAAGGGGGAAAAGAGTATTCCTGTTCCTCAGAAGAATCTGAGGAAATTGAAACCTGGTCAGAGGAAGCATAATCCTCCTCTTGTCTTGGCCTTTTATCAGGATGGGGATGGGAACCCCTGATTAGGGTAATTAAATCTTCAGCCATCTTAAGCATCTGTTTCTTAGGCATGGGGCCTTGTACTGGAGACTGATGTACAGTCTTTTTTGTTTTTAATGGAGTTTTTAGCTTAGCATAAGATTTAATGGTGAGTGTAGTCGGTCTGAAGACACCTTCAGCAACCAAAGGCGTTTCTACTGCACCAGAATCTCCTTCTGCTGTAGAGTCGGAAGGGCGTAAAGAAGAAGGCTGCGGCGGCCTAGTACTCTCCGCTTGGGAATCAGAAGCCGTCCAGGGTTCTAAATCAGCGGTAGTCAGGGGCTGCGTAGGCGCCTCACTGAAAACCGGTGAACCGGCGACAGGCCCAGCAGAAGCCTCTGAGTCTGGTTTGGGTCTAGGCTGCCTGTCCTTATCCTTGCATTTTTTTATGCATGCCGGTTATCGGTTGCTCCGACGGCATGGTACAATTAAATTTCCTACTAAAATAATGTCGGGCGAAATCAAACAGACGTTTGATAGTTCGTTTATTAAACCTAGCACAAAAGCAACAACCTGTGACGTCGTGGTCTGGGCCTAGGCAAGGAATACAATAAGAATGAAAGTCCTTATGAGGTATTTGCTTCCCACAAGAAATGCAATTGTTAACTTTTTCTGACATCGGACTGAGGCAAGAAAAGGTTCCCCAACGGGGTACTTAGCTTTATTGAAGACTTCGGTCTGAAATTCAATTTGAAAATCACAGGAGTCGGCAGACCGGCACTTGCAAACTGCTTCTGCTTCGTGCACCGCGCGGCAAGAAAGACTGAAGAAAATGGCGTTGGATGCCTCTTGTATACCCCTGGCGCACTGACGTCAGGGAAGAAGCGAAAGCAACCGACGCCAGACGAAGACTTTGGAACTCTGGCCGACTGCGGGACCGCCTGACGACAGGATAACCCAAGTGTGATGACTGCAGCTGTGTAACACGATGAACATCCTGGGGTTTCTGCTGTGTCTGGGTTTGGCTTGAGAAGACCTTGAAGAGGCTGGAAAGGACCAATTCTTAGACAGCCAGTGTCTACTAAATCTAGGAGGCTGAGCTTGTAAGAAATCTTTAACAGTTTGCATAGATTTAGCTTTATCTTCCATCTTTTTAAGAACTTCCTCAGCCTTGTTGCCAAACAGGTGGTCCTGATTTAAGGTAGCATCCAACAATTTAGCTTTAACATGATCAGGTAAATATTGCTCCTTAGGCCAAGCATGCCTTCTGAGCACAGAACCAGTAAGAACAGCCCTGCAAGAGGGCTCTCAAGAATCAAATCCACATTGCAAAGTATGTTCTCCAACCTGTTCAGCAGAATGCATTAAATCCTGTAATTCTTTATTTTCCACAAAGTCAGGAATCAACATAATTTTCTGTTAAAGCAATCCAATAACATGTTGTTGATACTTTAACATATAAACCTGGAAGTTTAAAGCCCTAACGGCCAAGATTGCAGAAGTGTAAACCTTCTTACCCAATCTATCCAGCACCCTGGAGTCTCTATCAGAAGGGGTAGGATTTTTAGCAATAGCAGCCTTAATGCCCTTGAGTCCCTGTGAAACAGTCTCTGGATCCGCAATAGGACTTTTAAAAAGGAACTTGTGTGAATCAGAACCCCTGTAATATGTCAGGTTTTCTGGGAGCAGGAGGCAAAGAATCAGGGGCCAAACTAGATTCCGAAAAAGCATCATCAACAATGTCTAGTCCAGGAGGAATAGAAATCCCTAAGCCTCTTTTTTTAATCAGAAAAATCCTGGCTTTTCCAGTGGAAATGCTCCCTTAGAGCATGTAAGGTTTCACCAAAAGAAAAATCCTCTGGAGGAGAAGCAGAGGGAATAGAATCTTCTGCATCAGAATCCTCATAAGTAGATAAGGGTGAATTCAGATCATCAGAAGAGTCAGAAAAATCAGAATCCTAGTCAGAAGATTCATAAACAACTTCAGTCCTAGGTCTCTTAGAAGGGGGAGGCTGGCTTCCCCTGATTAGAGTTACAAGATCTTCAGCCATTCTTATCATTTGTTTTTTAGGCATAGAGGCCTGAGCATGCGGCCTGGGCGTCTTTTTTTTTTTAGGCATGGTTCAAGATTTAGGCCTAAAAGGAGGAGTCAGTTTAATATGCAAGTCCGTAGGCCTGAATACACCCTCCCATCCAAGGTAGAGACATCCACAGGTTCCATAGTTGAAGCATCTCACGGCATACTCCGAATGGGTCTCTGTAGAGGCCTGCGAATCAGAAGTAGTGGGTATCAGGGTAAATTTTGACTATCACATTGATTTAACTATCAAGTCAGTCAATAAAAAGATTGGTGCCCTTTACAGACTTAAGCCCTTTCTTACTGCTACTTCCCGAGTGGCTCTCGCCCAAACTCACCTCATTTCTACATTATTGTATGCCTCTCCTTCCTTTATCAACATATCTAAAGCTAATCTTCAGAAACTGAATACCGCCTACCACAGTATAGCCAGATTTGCCACTGGCTCTCTATTCCAAACTCATCACTGTCTTAATTTAAAGAAACTAAACTGGCTTGAACTTCCAAACCTAATACTCCTACAGCAACTAATCATCACTTTTAAAATTCTACATTACCCCTCCAACACACCCATACTAAATAAACTCATCACACCTTATAAAAATCTCACTACACTTAGATCAGCCAACAAGGTACTAGTTACTACTTTGAAATCTCATAATAAATCAGGTGATTCCTTATTTGCAAACACTGTTGGTTCTTATTGGAATAAACTTCCCACAGAACTGACCTCCCTAGGCTCATGTCACCTTTTCAGAAAACAGATAAAAACTCACCTACTAATTCACTGGCTATGCCCCTGCTCCAATCCTGACTGACCTCAGCAAATTTATTACTCTCTCCAGTCTGCTCCTGTGTACTTTTGCTCTTCTGTTCTAACAAACTGACTTCCACAGTCCCGTTTTTTGTACCATCACTCTTTTGTTCAAATTTCTGTTTGACTCCCCCTCTGACCATCTGTTATTCTGTCTCTTGCTTCTTTTAGCTGACCTCCTATAATCCTGCTACCTCTTGCATTTCTCACTATCTTTGTTTTCCCCCTCTCCTTTTCCTACTGGCTGCTCCTTAGCCTCACTAAGTCCATAATACCTGTACCAAACAGAAACTGTATTTTTTTCCACATTCTGTTTACTTCATTTCTGCCTTTTCCGCATCTCTAACTACATAACATCTGTTACACTACTAACCTGCATATTTAACACTGTATATTAACAGTTTTCATGCTTTCAGCCAATACCTGATTTGTTGTCATGACTAGTTACTAGTGATATTCTTTAACTTTAAATTGTTTTTTATGATACTGAAGCTTTTCTCCTCAGCCCCCTGACTGAATTTTGATTGTCATCTAGTCAGACTAGTCCAGGAAAACTGTATATGCATTTGTATTTTGCCTTATTACATTATTTTTATAGTTAGTTTATTAGTGACTTCATAAACTGTAGTGTCTTAGTCTGATAGTGGATCTTTTCTCCTCGGGCCTCTGCTGAAAATGGACATGTATCCAGCCAGACTAGCCCGGTTAACAAATGTAAAATAAAATAAAAATAAAATAAAATAATCAGGGGCTGCGAAAGCGACTCACGGAGTACCGGCGAACTGACGACTGGCTTAGGAGAAGCGTCGTCGGCAGTTTTGGACCTCGGCAGCCTGTCTCTGTCTTTATCCTTGCATTTTTTTCAGAATCCGTTAGATGGATGGCTAACTGATGACATTTCTGGATAATTAAACTGAGAACCGAAATATTTAGAGGCGGAAATATACAGACAACGGATAGTGCACTGATTAAATAAAGCAGAAAACCGACAGCATGGCACGTCGTGGTCAGGGCTTAGGCAAGGAATACAGTACGAATGAAAATCTTTATGAGGTATTGGCTTTCCACAAGTAATGCAATTATTAACTTTTACTGACATCGGTAAAGAGCAAGAAACAGTTTCCCCAACGGGGTACTTAGATTTAGTTGAAGACTGCGGTTCTGAAACACGTAAACGAAATTTCAGGAGTCGGCCGACCGGCACTTGCGAACTGCTTCTGCTTCGGGCACCGCATGGCAAGAAAGACTGATGTAATGGCATCGGCTGCATGTTTTATACCCCTGACGACCTGACATCATGGAAGAAGGGACAGCAACTGAAGCAGGACCCAAGACTTTGTTAATCAGGCCGACTGAGGGCTACTGCAAGCAGACAACCCAAAAGTGATAACTCCAACAGTGATACACGAAGAACATCTAATAGATATTAACACTCCACTAAGAATAAAAGTCAATAAAGTAAATATTTGAAAATTCTAATTAGGCAATCACAGCAGAAATATACTGTAACTTCAAGAGGCAGAATTCTGTTGAAAAATCAAGGAGAGATAATTTAGTCCAAAATCTGTTGATGAATGTTTTGGGATGTATCCTGCTTTCTCTTATTTTTAGACTTTCTGACAGCAGTTTATTTTAGTGTAGACAGGAACTCTTCAAATTGTGGTGGTGAGATTGTCCTCAACTGTTGTGTGATATTTTTCCTTGCCACCACTAAAATGATCCACAACAAAAGAAAGACTGACATTTTTCATCTTACAACTTTAATTTACATTAAATAAGACTTAGTGAAGAGGTATCAAACCATAAAACTTTCATAAAGGCTTCAACTTGGTTCCAAAAGGGTTTTATAGGATAGTCAAAAATATGTGACCAATCTGCATCACATATTTTGAGTACATCTCCAACATTTAATGCTATTTTTATCTTGACCATTCTGTTTGGATTTAAGATCTACAGAAAAATTTCCAAGTCAATATATGCCAATTAGACCAAGACATATACCTAACACAAATCAATACTTGAGATTTATGGTCTTCAGAAATAAGATTACTATGGCCTAACATGATGTTTATTTATTTTTATTTTATTTTACAATTGTTGACTGGGCTAGTCTAACTGGATACATGTCCATTTTCAGTAGAGGCCTGGGGAGAAAAGCTCCAACACACACAATACAATATAGAATGCTGCAACAGTCCAAGCTTAGCACAGCTGTTGCTAATAAAAATACAATACTCAGTGAACATAACACAAATAGTAAAGGTAATGTACAAAAAGATGTTACTATATACATATATACATAGATTTAAATTGCAATATCATGGTCTCTTTGGTTCTTTAAGGATAAGTCTGCAGTTAGTACAGAAGAGTAAAAGGTGAAGAGTATTCATTACTATAAAGAAAGAGAGTTAGTCAGGGTTAGTACAGGGTCATAACCAATGTGTTCTGAGAAATAATTTTAGTTTGTTTAAAAAGTGTTATTGAGGACTGAGATAAAGAGTTCAGTGGGTAGTGGGTTCCAGTGCTTTCCAACAATATTAGAGAAGAGAGAGTCACCTGCCAAGTTGTTGGATCTGCTAGTACAAAATAAGTAGCTTATTTGAGGAGCGTAAATTTTTAAGATTGTTGTAACGGGTAATGAGGCTAGACAGTATTGGTGGGTTGATATAGGGTCTTACAGGCAATAGCAAGCTGGTGAAATTGAAGCTGATTTTGAAACTCTAGCCATCCTAGTTGCTTTAGATTAAGACAATGATGAGTTCTAAAAGGACAGCCAGTGGCAAATCTTGCAATATTATTATAGGAGATTGCCAGTTTGTTGAGGTTGTTTTTTTGAAAGATTAGTGTATATAGGTGAAGCGTAGAGTGGAAATTAAGTGAGTTCAGGCTATAGCGGTTCTGGCTAATGGCGTAAGAAAGGGTTCGATTCTAGAGGGACCCCAATTTCTTTTTGACTGTTTTTATTGTGCTGTTAATACGAGTATCAAAGTTAAGGTTGCTATCTATTGTTATTCCTAAGAGTTTAGTGGTTGGGTCCATTAGATAAGAGTGTGAAATATGGTGGGGTGGACTTTCGAGTTGGAATGAAAAAAAGAAGTTATGTCCTTACCATAACTTTCCATGTGGAGTGTTCATCTTGCCTTTGCTCTTACACACGGGTTCAGAGCTGATCCTCGGCTCTGAGTCGGCCGAATTGCAAAGCTCTGAATCTCAGAGAAGCTCGAGACCAGCCCATATCCCACAATCCTCCCTGCCATTACTCAGATCTAGTTTGCAAACAAACCAGACCAAAATATCCAACACCTCCGGTGCTAGAAGAATACACTCTCTGACATTCAGAGACACACTCTCACCATAGCAATAACTAATGGTAGAAACATATATCCCATGATACATGGGACCATATACCCCGGAAGGGGTCAAGACAAGTCGATCAGACTCTAATCCTATCAGTTCTTCCAAACACGTGGGGAGGGGAAGGGAGGGAATGTAAGAACAAAGGCGAGATGAACACTCCACATGGAACGTTATGGTAAGGACATAACTTCTTTATGTGAGAGTGTTCAATCTCACCGTTTGTTCTTACACACGGGTAGCGTCCCTAGCTCAGTCACCCAGAGTGACTCATGGAAGAACTTCCTAAGCACAGTGGAACCAAATGATATCCTGTCTTTGGAGACTTTGTCCACTCTATAATGAGTGATGAAAGTATGTGGCTTAGACCACATGGCTGCTGCACAAATGGTGTCCAAAGGCAAGCGAGCTGCATGAGCTAAGGAAGTGGAGACGGATCTGGTAGAATGGGCCTTAGGTTTGGTGGGTAAGGATTGATTTGATTTAGAGTATACAAAGGTTATACAGTCAGCAAGCCATTTAGATAGTGTACGTTTAGTAATTGCCATGCCCTTTTTATTGTCTGCAATGCGACGAAGAGCTGATCCATTTTCCTGTAAACTTTGGTCCTATCCAAATAAAATCTTAATTGCCTGTGAACATCCAACTTGTGCAACATATACTCCAGTTTGTTAGTATGGTTCTTGAAAAAGGTAGGGAGTTCTATAGACTGGTTAATATTGGAAAGATGGATTTGTACGCAAAGAGACTATCTGGATGGAATATCAAGGAAGGTGGTCTGACCGATAATGCTTACAACTCTGATACTCTACGAGCTGAGGTCACGGCGATGAGGAACAGCGTCTTCCACGATAAGAACTTTAAGAGACATGACGAAGCAGGTTCAAAGGGTGGCAACATGAGTTGCGACAGTAACAAATTCAGGCTTCATGGAAAGAAAGGTTTTCTGACGGGCGGCCTACGATGGAAGGTTCCTTTCATAAAGGCCTTACAAAGTCTGTGAGACATAATGGGAGAACTTTCCTCACCAATATGGAAGTTTGATATGGCCGTCAACTGTACTCTTAGTGTGGAAGTAGAAGCTCCTTCATGAAAGAGGATAGATAAGAATTCTAAAATTTTATGTAGAGGAGCTACCCAAGGGGTCTAAGTGTTGGCTAGAAGCCCAGTATACAAAGCGTTTCCACTTACTCGTATAGAGTTTAGTAGTGGAAGCTTTATGAGAAGCAACCAGAATGCGTTGAACTGCCGGGGAGAGTAGATCAGACCTGGCTAGGCAGGGAAGCGGAGCAGCCAAGCTGCTAGTTTGAGAGACTGAAGAGACGGGTGAGGAAAGTACAGTTTTGTACCTACCATAAATGTAGATGTTCGAAGATCCACATTGCTGCAGTCCTAACACTTGGGGTAGTCCGCTGTCCCAGTCGGCCCGAATACCAAAGTATAAGGCTGACGTCGGTCAAGGCGCATTAGTCTGACGTCAGGACGTCAGGGTACAAATGCGCATGACCGACGTCATATCCTCAGTCTTTTCTTGCCCCAGATGTCAGAAGACCCTAAAAAGATAAGGCCAAAACCAAAAAACACCAAACACTCCTGTACCAAATGTATGTACAATATATACAAATTTACAAAAGTGCAACCCCGCCCACACAAGCACCCCTAAACACAGAGGGAAGGAGGGAGGGTAAATTGGACTGCAGCAATGTGGATCTTGAACATCTACATTTATGGTAGGTACAAAACTGTACTATGTTCTTCATCTCACATTGCTGCAGTCCTAACACTTGGGTAGAATCCCAAAGCAGAGGTAAGGGAGGCTGGCAAATCATAAAGAAGCAGGAGCTGTCAACATGCCCTGCAAAATAGCCGTGGCAAAACCAGCCCTAGATTTAGAGTAGAGAGGAAGGTGGTAATGCTTAGAGAAAGTATGCACTGAACTCCAAGTAGCTGCCTCCAAAATATCCTTAGTTGCCACCCCTTAGAAATGCTGTTGAAGTGGCAGTAGCCCTAGTGGAATGAGGCCTAATCCCAGCTGGAATCTCCTTGCCATGATGGGAATAACAAAATGCAATGCAAAACCCAATCCACTTAGAAATAGTTTGTTTTGACACAGGCTTGCCCTGAGAACTCAAAGCAAAAGAAACAAACAACTGCTGAGACTGCCTAAAATCCTTAGTCCTGCTTAAATAATAACGCAACTGCCTGTGTACATCTAAAGTGTGCAAAATCTTTTCCCCTTATTTTGGGGATCTGCATAAAAAGTAGGCAAATGAATAGTTTGGTTAAAAGCCACACTAGAAACCACCTTAGGCATAAAGGAAGGATTAGTGCGTAATGATACCCTATCCTTATGGAAAATCAAAAGGCTCAACCGCCATAAGGGCCTGCAATTCAGAAACCCTTCTTGCAGAAGTAATGGCCAACAAAAAAGCAGTCTTCCATGACAAGTATTTCAATTCAGCAGTAGCCGCAGGCTCAAAAGGTTGTAGAGTAAGTTTCTCCAACACAAAATTGAGGTCCCAAGCAGGAGTAGGAGCTCTACGTGGGGGTCTTATATTCTTTGCTCCTCTAAGAAATTGCTTGAACAAAGGATGAGAAAACAATGGTGGGTCACAATCATAGTGAGCTGAAATTGCTGCAGCATCAATCTTAATGGAAGAGAAAAACAAACCTTTGTCCAATAACTCAGTAAGATATTGAAGAGCCACACTCAAATTAGGCTCAGAAACCTCCAAATCCTTTGCTGCACTCCAAAATAAAAATCTCTTCCATTTTTCTGCGTACACTTTCCTTGTACTAGGTCTTCTGGCTTCCATAATCACATTCAAAACTTGTTGAGGAAGTTGAGACCTGCTGTGGTTCAAAACAGAATATGCCAGGCTGTTAGATGTAGAGAGTGAAGCTTGACATTGAGTAGATGACCGTCCCTCTGAGACAATAGGTGTGGAATCAAAGGTAAAGGCCATGGAGGCTTCCTTACCAGACTCCTCAGTAATGGGTACCAGTGTTGCCGAGGCCAATCTGGAGCTATTAAAATCATCCTTGGCTTGTCTTGTCTGACCTTTAGGAGTACCTTTGGGAGGAGAGGCAGAGGTGGAAAGGCATACACATGAAGATTTTTCCAACTGAAAGAAAGAGCATCCACTTTCCAAGCTGTGTGATGAAACCTTTCGTGCAAAACTTTGGCAGCTGGTGGTTTAGTGGAGAAGCGAACAGATCTATGTCTGGAGTTCCCCATGACACTGTCAATTTCCGAAATACATGAAGATCCAGTTTCCACTCGTGGGGATCCATGATTTGCCTGCTTAACACATCTGCTAAGGAGTTCTGTGCTCCCGGCAGAAACCTTGCCTGAAGATTTAGTTGCAAGCTGAGCGCAGACTCCCACAAAATCATTGCTTGCCTGCATAGAGGATAAGAATGTGTTCCCCCTTGTTTGTTGATGTACCACATGACAGTTGTGTTGCCTGTTAGAATCAACACCTGCCCAGGAAGAAGTAACTCCTTGAAAGCCATTAATGCAAACTGGACTGCTAACATCTCCTTCATGTTGATATGTAGATGCTGTAGTCTGGCAGGCCACTTGTCTTGTATCCACTTTCCATTCAGATGAGCTCCCCAAGCTATGTCTGAGGCATCTGTCGTTAGAATCTGACTCGCCTCTGGCCGGGTCACAGAGAGTCCCTTGTTTAGGTGACATTCCTGAGCCCACCACAAAAATTCCTTTTGAATGCAAGGTATTATTTGAATGACAGTGTCCAAATCCTGGCAGTGCTGTGTCCATACATTTTTGAGATACCATTGCAGCTTCCTCATATGCAATTTGGCATTGGGAAGCACCAGAATACAAGATGCCATGAACCCTAAGGCTTGAAGGACTGTCCTTGCAGTCAGCCCGGACTGAAGAGATAGTTGATGGAAGTAAAGGGAAAGATTCTTTTGTTTGTCCGGGGTTAACAAGGCCATCTGGGTTGCTGTATTCAGTCTCACACCCAGAAAGCACATGTCTTGAGAGGGTACTAGACTGGACTTTATTTCGTTCACAGAATACCCCAGGCATCTTAGCACTGCTATCACATATTCCAAATGCTGAAAAGGTCTTCCTTTTCTTGAGCCAGAATCAGGCAGTCGTCCAAGTAAGGATAGATTTGTATTCCTTTTAGCCTGAAGTAAGCTATCACTGGAGCCAGAACTTTTGTGAATACTCTGGGCGCAGTAGATAAGCCAAAGGGCAATGCAGAGAACTGATAATGGGAATTTCCAGCTCGAAAACGCAGATACTTCCTGCAACTTAGTCTGATAGGCACATGAAGGTAAGCCTCCTTGAAATCTAAAGTTACCATCCAGTGATCTTTTCCCAGCAGAGGTAAAAGCTGTTGTAACGTCAACATTTTGAACTTGGGAATGTCCAGATAAGTGTTGAGGATAGATAAATCCAAAATTGGTCTCCACGTGTTCCCCTTTTTTGGTACTAGGAACAAGCGAGAATAAAATCCTAGGCCCCTTTCTGGCACAGGAACCGGCTGAATGGCCCCTATTTGGAGTAACAGAGAAATTTGCTTGTGAGCCTCTTTTCTTTGTAGAGGAGGAATGTCTGGCATGCCTTTGAAAGGAGGCAAGGTATGGAAATAAAACCTGTAACCGTGGTGAATGATATCCAATACCCATCTGTCTTGGGTAATTAAACTCCAATTTTCTTTGAAAAGTGCCAGCCTTCCTCCCAAAGGTGCTGCCAGACGAGAAGGCTCTGGCAGCTGAAAAGGCAGGTCATTGGGTCTGTTTACGAAAGGACTGACCCCTGCCCTCACCAGAAGACTGAGCAGGTGAACTCCCTGTTCTAGGCCTAAAAGAACCTTGAGCTCTGCCCCTACCACGTCTAGACCTACCCCTAGACTGGGAATCATAAGAAGGATATGTCCACCCCTTAGTAGGCCAATTTCTACTAAACTTCGGAGGCTGAACCTGCAAAAAATCTTTAACAGTCTGCATAGACTTAGCCTTGTCCTCCATTTTCTTGAAAACTGCTTCCACAGGCGAACCAAACAACACATCAGATTGTAACGGAGCATCTAAAATCCTTGTCTTAACATGCTCAGCTAAATTCTGATCCCTCAGCCAGGCGTGCCTGCGAAGAACAGAACCAGTGGCAGCCACCCTCGAAGAGGCCTGTACAGCATCAAAACCACATTGCAAAGAATGCTTACCCACCTGTTCAGAAACATGAACTAAATCCTGCAACTCTTTACACTCAATACCTTCCGCCAGAGCATCCACCTTAGACTTCAATTGTGAAAGGAGATAATTTTGGTATTTTAACATGTGGAACTGGCAATTCAAAGCCCTCATGGCTAAAGTGGAAGAAGTATACACCTTCTTTCCCCATCTATCCAAAGCCATTGCCTCTATCAGGAGGAACAGGATTTTTAACCACAGAAGCCTTAACACCTTTAGGCCCCTGAGAAACAGTTTCTGGATCTGCCCTAGGACTCTTAAAAAGATACTTATGAGCTTCAGGCACCCTATAATACCTATCCGGTTTAACTGGGGCAGGAGGCAAAGAATCAGGGTTCAGGGAAGCCTCTGCAAAAACATCTTCCACCACATCCAGAACAGGAGGTATAGCTAAAGGCCTATGCTGGGGTAGAAACAAAAATTCCCTAAGCCTTTTCCTGGAATCAGAGAAATCTTGACCTTCCCATTTAAAATGCTCCCTCATGGAATGAAGAGTCTCTGAAAAAGAAAAATCCTCAGGAGGAGAAGCCGAAGGAGTAGAATCATCTACATCAGAATCAGAATAAGGAGGATACTCCTGTAAGTCTTCAGCCGAAGACTCAGAAGCCTCTGAACACTGCTCAAAACTCTCAAGCTCAGGTTCCACCCTAGGCCTCTTATCAGGAGGGGGCATAGATCCTCTAATCATAGTAATCAAATCTTCTGCCATTTTAAGCAAATGTTTCTTAGGCAGAGACCCTGAAGAACTAGGAGAGACACCCACTGAAGTTAAACCTGGCCTGCCTCTCGAAGAAGCCTTGGAAACAGAAGGGAGGGCCTAACCACCTTAGGAAGGGAGGGGAGAACAGCTACCTGAGAAGCCCCTTCCGCCTGGCCTACCTCCTGAGAGGACACATCTTGTAACAGTAAAGTCTCTCCCTGAGACTCCAAAGAAACTTCTGGCAGAACCTCCGGCTCCACCGAGCCCTCTAAAGAACCGACGTCCGGGACAGACGGTTCTTCCAACCTAGGTTTTGCTGCTTTGTCCTTGCGCTTTTTAGACGAAGCGGGCCGGAGCATCCGACGGCATTTTATAATTACAACGCTTCCCAAAAACTAACCTGGCACAGTCTAATCTTCTCTTAATAGTGCGTTTGTTAAATCTAGCACAAGAGCGACATCCAACAACGTCGTGCTCAGGCCCTAAGCAAGGTATACACAAGGTATGGTAATCCCTATGAGGTATCTGTTTCCCACAAGAAATACAGTTATTCACTTTTTCTGACATCCGGTTAAATACTGAGGCAAGAAAAACCAAAATATTCCCAACGGGTACTTAGCCAACTTTGATTCGGTCTGAAACTCCGACTTCAGAAAATTTCAGAACGCCAACCTGCACTCGCAATACTGCTTCTGCATCGGACCATGCGGCAAAAAAGACTGGGGATATGACGTCGGTCATGCGCATTTGTACCCTGACGTCAGACTAATGCGCCTTGACCGACGTCAGCCTTATACTTTGGTATTCGGGCCGACTGGGACAGCGGACTACCCCAAGTGTTAGGACTGCAGCAATGTGAGATGAAGAACATCTCCCGACGAATGGGTCAGTAGATCTGGTACTGGGTCCAGAATCCATGGTTCCTCGATTTGATAGGCTCGAAGAAAGGGGAACCATATTTGACGAGGCCAGAATGGGGCTATGAGTATTATTGTCCTTTCCAGGTTCCTGGCTTTCTGTAGAAATCTGGGAATCAAGGGAGTAGGTGGAAATGCATATAGGAGACCCGGGGGCCAATCGTGTATCAGTACGTCCCTGGGGACATCCCCCAGAGGGGGTAGAAGGGCAAAGTAGCTTCTGCATTTTGCATTCAACGGGGAAGCAAACAGATCGCAGCAAGGCTGGCCCCATTTGCGGAAGATCTTTTCCGCCGTCTGTGGATTGAGGGACCACTCGTGAGGTAACAAGATGGCTCTGCTCAACCTGTCCGCAATGACGTTGGATGACCCCGGGATGTGCGTTGCTATCAGAATGCGACCCGTGGGCTCTGCCCATTGCCAAATTCTCATGGCCTCTCTGCATAACGGGTAAGACCTGGTTCCCCCTTGCTTGTTTATGTACCAGACCACAGACATGTTGTCCGTCTGAACTGCTACTGTTCCTAGAGGTAAGAGGGCTTGGACGTGTTGCAACGCCAGGAACACCGCCCTCAGCTCTAGAACATTTATGTGTAGAGTGTACTCCATGTTGGACCATTCTCCTTGGACTGTTCTTCCCTGAAAAAGGCCCCCCCAACCTATCGGGGAAGCGTCCGTGGTTATTGTGGCTGTTGGACTGGGTAGAACAAACGGACGACCCATAGTGAGGGTTCTGATCGCACACCCACCATGAGAGGTCCCGTATGCAATTGTCTGTTATCCTGATCTCGTGCGCTAGGGGTAGGTGTTGGAACGACCACTGCACGAAGAGCAGCCATTGTAGGATCCTCATGTGTAACCTTCCTATAGGAACTGCGATTAGTGAGGCTGCCATCAGTCCCAAAACTTTTAACACCAGTTTGGCCGAGGCTTTCTTGCTCTCCAGAAGAAGAAAAACCTGCTGTTTGAGGGTTGACGCCCTTATTGGAGGGAGCTTTAGTAGTGTCGATCGTGTATTTAGGTCTGCTCCGATGAAGGAAATACACTGTGAGGGCGATAAGCAAGATTTTTCGAAGTTTATGGAAATCCCTAGGTGGGAACAAAGGCTGACTGTGTAGTCCCTGGCTTGCAATAGGAGACGCTCGGTGGTGGCAGTGAGGAGCCAGTCGTCCAGATACGGAAACACCTGGAATCCTGGTCGTCTCAAGTGAGACACAACTACTGCCATGCATTTGGTGAATACCCTGGGGGCTGAGGTGAGTCCAAAGGGCAGAGCTCGAAACTGAAAGTGACTGGCACCCAGCAGGAAGCGCAGGTGATCTCTGGACGGTCTGGCCATTTTGATGTGGTAGTACGCGTCTGAGATCTATAGAGCACATCTAATCGTCCTTCTGTAAGAATGGAAGGATCGACTGAAACGTGATCATCAGGAACTTTTCCTTCTTCACGAAGGTGTTGAGATTGCTGAGATCTAAGATTGGTCTCCAGTCCCCTGTCTTTTTTGGAACTAAAAAGAACCTTGAGTAAGTTCCGGATCCTCTTTGGTCCGCCGGGACTGGTTGGATGACTCTGTTTTCGAGCAGCTTTGAAATTTCTACAGCTGCTGGATTTACATGACGGGTGGCACATCTGGAAACCTTCTTTGTAGAGGTGGAGTTGATGTGAAGGGGATTTTGTATCCTCTGGTTATAATGCTTTTTACCCAGGAATCCGAAGTAACATTTAGCCAGACCAGTGGGTATAAAGCCAAGCGACCCCCGACTGCCTCCAGAGCAGGACAGCCGGGCCTCCCTTCAGGAGTGCTGGAAAGGCTTCCCTGGGACGGAATCCCTGTCGCCTTGGTTATGCGGACCCCCTCTGCCGCCAGGGTGGCGTCTTCCATTTCTACCCCCCCTCTGCCTCTGGAGGGGGTATCACTCTGTGTGGTTTGGAAAGATCCCCGATTCTTACGGAACCACATTTTTCCGCCTCGTTGCCCTTTGGGGTACGGTCTAGTAGGAGCGGAAAAACAGACCCCGACAGCAGACAGGGTCTTTCCCTCTTGCTCACACCGTGTCAGAGTCTCCTTAACCTTGTGCCCGAAAAGTGTGGCACCATCAAAAGGGGCATTGGCAAAGGAAGACTTGAAGGCTTCCGCAAAGCACAGCCGCATCCATGATTGTCTTCGAAGAGCAATCGCTGAAGCTGCAGCTCTACTCGATCCCTCGGCTGCATACGAGATGAGCCTCATGGATGAGTTTACTATGGAGGTGAGGGTGTTAAGTTGTACTGTTACTTTTTCTAAAACAGCAGCATCTGTGTTACCCTGGAGGGTATCTGTCAGCTCCTTGATGAGATCCCTCTGCAAACATGTGAAATGAGTCAAATAGTTTAGCGAACGCATGGAAAAAGTCACTGAACTAAAAACGCGCTTCCCATATCTGTCCATAGTCCTAGAATCCTTATTAGGAGGATGAATAGATGAGGAAGACTCAGACATCTTTTTCGTGGCTGCCGCCACCACCGTAGTGTCGACAGGAAGTCCCTTGGTGAGATGAGATTTATCATGGGGGGCAGTGATGAACTTGTTTGGTTTCCTAGGGACTGGCTCCACTGTCAGGTGCCTCCCACGCCCTTCGAGCAATCAATTCCATTAATTCATCGAAGGGCGGAGTCACCCAGGAGGTAGAAGTTTGAGCCCCAAAAGCCTTCAGCAGCACCGACTCGTCCTCAGTGGGGGCTAGGGATTGCCAATCACCCCTCTGTTTCAAGATCTCCAGGATGTCTGCAAATGACGCATCCTCTGAGGGTGATTTGGGGGACCCCTCTGCCTCATCCAAGTCGGTGTCAGACGTTACAGATTCCTGTGGGGAATCTATGTGCCTCCTCTTGCACAACCGTTTCCTCGGGACCTCATCAGAGGGGGCTTCTGGTGAGGCCTCCAAGGAACAGGGGGACCCTTTGGGGGTGGCTGAGGCAATGGGGCTCTACGCTTTGCATGGGTCGTGGGAGCAGAAACAGAAAGTGGCCCTTTTGGGGAAGGAGAAGATTCCCCTGATGAAGTGGTTGTCTGTGCAGACAATACTTTCCTCATAAGGTCAAAGGCCCCCGAACCCCGGGCCGAGGGCTCCCCTGGTTCCGAAGAACACGGGAGCATCCCAGACCCAGGTGCCGTGGGCTCCGACCCCGAGGACGGAGCCGAGCCAGTCTGCGCCGAGGCCCCGAGAGGGAGAGTCGGCACCGACAGGTCGGTACGACTCCCGGTCCCGGAACCGAGGAGAGACCGTCGGCTCCGCGACTCCCCTATCGGTTCCAAAGGAGTCGAAGTCAATGGTGTCAATCGTGCAATGGACGGTTTCAGCACCGAGGGCTCCACTATCATCAGGTCATCCTCTCCCGGCTCCGAGATCTGGATGGGTCTCGAAGGAGGACCCGTTGGAGATGATGGGGAGGCCTTCTAGTTTCGACACCAACTGGGAGGAAAAGTACAGTTTTGTACCTACCATAAATGTAGATGTTCGAGGATTCCATTGCTGCAGTCCTTACTATTGGGTATAGTCCGCATCCAGTTAAAAGACAAGGCCCAAAATACCTGTACCAAAACATGAACAATATATACAAAAATATAAGCAGGTAAATCACCTAAACACAGAGGGAAGGAGGACATCTACATTTATGGTAGGTACAAAACTGTACTATGTTCTTAGTCTTCCATTGCTGCAGTCCTTAGAATCCCAAAGCAGAGGTAAGGAGGCTGGCAAATCATAAAGAAGCAGGAGCTGACAACATGCCTTGCAAAACAGCTGTGGCAAAACCAGCCCTAGACTTAGAGTAGATAGGAAGGTGAGAATGCTTAGAGAAAGTATGCACTGAACTCCAAGTAGCTGCTCCCAAAAATGAGGCCTAATCCCAGCTGGAACCTCCTTGCCATGATGGGAATAACAAAATGCAATGCAAAGCCAATCCACCCAGAAATAGTTTGTTTTGACAACAAACAACTGCTGAGACTGCCGAAAATCCTTAGTCCTGCATAAGTAATAACGCAATAGCCTGTGTACATCTAAAGTATGCAAAACCTTTTCCCCTTTAATTTGGGGGTCTGCATAAAAGGTAGGCAAATGAATAGTTCGGTTCAAAGCCACACTAGAAACCACCTTAGGCATAAAGGAAGGATTAGTACGTAATGATACCCTATCCTTATTGAAAATCAAAAAGGGCTCGACTGCCATAAGGGCCTGCAACTCAGACACCCTGCTTGCAGAAGGAATAGCCAACAAAAAAGCAGTTTTCCATGACAAAAATTTCAATTCAGCAGTAGCTAAAGTAATTTTTTCCAACACAAAATTGAGATCTCAAGCAGGAGTAGGAGCTCTACGTGGGGGTCTTATATTTTTTTTTTTTTTTTTTTTTTTTTTTTCCTTTTGCCCCTCTAAGAAACTGCTTGAACAAAGGATGTGAAAACAAAGGTGGGTCACAATCATAGTGAGCTGAAATTGCTGCAGCATGAATCTTAAAAGAAGAGAAGGACAACCCTTTGTCCAATGATATTGAAGAGCCACACTCAAATTAGGCTCAGAAATCTCCAAATTCTTTGCTGTACTCCAAAATAAAAATCTCTTCCATTTTGCTGCGTACACTCTCCTTGTACTAGGTCGTCTAGCTTCCATAATCACATTCAAAACTTGTTGAGGAAGCTGAGACCTGCTGTGTGTCAACACAGAATATGCCAGGCTGTTAGATGAAGAGAGTGAAGCTTGACATTGAGCAGATGACCGTCCTTCTGAGATAACAGATGAGGAATCAGAGGTAAAGGCCATGGAGGCTTCTTTACCAGACTCCGTAGCAGTGGGTACCAGTGTTGCCGAGGCC
This sequence comes from Protopterus annectens, assembly GCF_019279795.1. Classification (NCBI taxonomy): domain Eukaryota; kingdom Metazoa; phylum Chordata; order Ceratodontiformes; family Protopteridae; genus Protopterus; species Protopterus annectens. Next base: position 177,964,509 of record NC_056748.1, read on the forward strand.
AATCTGGAGCTATCAAAATCATCCTTGGCTTGTCTTGTCTGACCTTTAATAGTACCTTTGGAAGAAGAGGCAGAGGTGGAAAGGCATACACATGAAGATTTTCCCAACAGAAAGACAGAGCATCCACTTTCCAAGCTGTGTGATGAAACCCCTTTGTGCAATACTTTGGCAGCTGGTGGTTCAGTGGAGAAGCGAACAGATCTATGTCTGGAGTTCCCCATGACACTGTCAATGTCTGAAATACATGAAGATCCAGTTTCGTGGGGATCCATGATTTGTCTGCTTAACACATCTGCTAAGGAGTTCTGTGCTCCTGGCAGAAACCTTGCCTGAAGAGTTAGTTGCAAGCTTAGCGCAGTCTCCCATAAAATCAGTGCTTGCCTGCACAGAGGATAAGAATGTGTTCCCCCTTGCTTGTTGATGTACCACATGACAGTTGTGTTGTCTGTTAGAATCAACACCTGTCCTGGAAGAAGTAACTCCTTGAAAGCCAGTAAAGCGAACTGGACTGCTAACATCTCCTTCATGTTGATATGTAGATGCTGTAGTCTGGCAGGCCACTTGTCTTGTATCCACTTTCCATTTAGATGAGCTCCCCAAGCAATGTCCGAGGCATCTGTCGTCAAAATCTGACTCGCCTCTGGCCGGGTCACAGAGAGTCCCTTGTTTGGGTGACATTCCTGAGCCCACCACAAAAATTCACTTTGATGGCAAGGTATTATTTGAATGATAGTGTCAAAATCCTGGCAGTGCTGTGTCCATACATTTTCGAGATACCATTGTAACTTCCTCATATGCAGTTTGGCATTGGGAAGCACCAGAATACAAGATGCCATGAACCCTAATGCTTGAAGGACTGTCTCTGCAGTCAGCACGGACTGATGAGATAGTTGATGGAAGTAAAGTGACAGACTCTTTTGTTTGTCCGGGGTTAAAAAGGCCATCTGGGCTGCTGTATTCAGTCTCACACCCAGAAAGCACATGTCTTGAGAGGGTACTAGACTGGACTTTATTTCGTTCACAGAATACCCTAGGCATCTTAGCACTATAGAGGGTACTAGACTGGACTTTATTTAGTTCACAGAATACCCTAGGCATCTTAGCACTATAGAGGTACTAGACTGGACTTTATTAGAATACCCTAGGCATCTTAGCACTGCTATAAGATATTCCAGATGCCGTAGAAGGTCTTCCTTTTCTTGAGCCAGAATCAGGCAGTTGTCTAAACAAGGATAGATTTGAAGTCCTTGGAGCCTGAAGTAAGCTATTACTGGAGCCAGAACCATTATGAATACTCTAGATAAGCCAAAGGGCAATGCAGAGAACTGATAATGAGAATCTCGAGACTTCCTGTAACTTAGCCTGATAGGCACATGAAGGTAAGCTTCCTTGAGATCTAAAGTTACCAACCAGTGATCTTTGCCCAGCAGGGGTAAAAGCTGTTGTAACGTCAACATCTTGAACTTGGGAATGTCCAGAGAAGTGTTGAGGAGAGATAAATCCAAAAGCAGTCTCCACGTGTTCCCCTTCTTTGGTACTAGGAACATGCGAGAATAACATCCTAGGCCCCTTACTGAGACAGGGACTGGCTGAATGATGTCCAACACCCACCTGTCTTGAGTAATTAAATCCCAATTTTCTTTGAAAAGAGACAGTTGCCCATCAAAAGGAGCTGCCAGACGAGAATCTACTGGCAGCGGAAAAGGCAGGCCATTGGGTCTGTTTACGAAAGGACTGACCCCTGCCCTCACCAGAAGTCTGAGCAGGTGAACTCCCTGTTCTAGGCCTAAAAAGAACCTTGAGCCCTGCCCCTACCACGTCTAGACCTACCCCTAGACTGGGAATCATAAGCAGGATATGTCCACCCCTTAGCAGGCCAATTTCTACTAAACTTCGGTGGCTGTACCTGCAAAAAATCTTTAACAGTGTGCATAGACTTAGCTGTGTCCTCCATATCCTTTAAAACTGCTTCCACAGGCGAACCAAACAACACATCAGACTGTAAAGGAGCATCCAAAAGTCTTGTCTTAACATGCTCAGCCAAATTTTGATCCCTCAACCAGGCATGCCTGCGAAGAACAGAACTAGTGGCAGCCACCCTCGAGGAGGCCTGCACCGCATCAAAACCACATTGCAAAGAATGCTTGCCCACTTGTTCAGACACAAACTAAATCCAGCAAGACTTTACAAGCAATACCTTCCGCCAAAGCATCCACCTTAGATTTCAATTGTGAAAGGAGATAATTTAGATATTTCAGCATGTGAAACCGACAATGCAACGCTCTCATGGCTAGAGTGGAAGAAGTATACACTGTCTTACCCCACCTACCTAACACCCTTGCCTCTTTGTCAGAGGGAACAGGATTTTTAACCACAGAGGCCGTAACACCTTTAGGCCCCTGAGAAACAGTTTCTGGGTCCGCCCTAGGACTCTTAAACAAATACTTATGAGCTTCGGGCACCCTATAGTACCTATCAGGTTTAACAGGAGCAGGAGGCAAAGAATCAGGGTCAGGGAAGCCTCCGCAAAAACATCTTCCACCACATTCAACACAGGAGGCATAGCTAAGGGCCTATGCTGGGGTAAAAACAAGAATTCCCTAAGCCCCTTCCTGGAATCAGAGTAATCCTGGTCTTCCCATTTAAAGTGCTCCCACATGGAATGCAGAGTCTCTGAAAATGAAAAATCCTCAGGAGGAGAAGCCGAAGGAGTGCCACCATCCACATCAGAATCAGAATAATGAGGATACTCCTGTAAATCTTCCGCAGAAGACTCAGAAGCCCCTGAACCCTGTTCAAAACTGTCAAACTCTGGTTCCACTCTAGGCCTCTTATCAGGAGGGCCCATAGAACCTCTAAGCATAGGAATCAAATCTTCTGCCATTATAAACATATGTTTCTTAGGTACAGAACCCGAAAGGCTAGGAGAAGCCCCTACTAAAGCTGAAGTTGGCCTACCTCTAAAAGAAGTTTTGGCAACAGAAGGAGAGGCTCTAACTACTTAGGGAAGAGAGGGAAGAATAGTTACCTGAGAAGCCCCCTCAGCCTGGCCTGCCTCCGGAGAGGGTACATCCTGTAACAGTAAAGTTTCTGCCTGAGACTCCATAGAAACTCCTGGCAAAACCTCTGGCTCCACTGAGCCACCTAAAGAACCGACGTCCTTGTGCTTCCTGGATGAAGCGGGCGTCGGAGCATCCGACGGCATTTTATAATTGCAACGCTTCCCAGACACTAATCTGGCACAGTCTAACCTCCTCCCAACAGTGCGGTTGTTAAACCTAGCACAAGAGCGGCAACCAACAACGTCGTGCTCAGGCCCTAAACAAGGTATACACAATGTATGGTAATCCCTATGAGGTATTTGTTTCCCACAAGAAATACAGAAATACAATATTTCTGACATCCGGTTAAATACTGAGGCAAGAAAAAAACAAAATGTTCTACCCAGTACTTAGCCAACTCTGATTCGGTCTGAAACGAAATATTTCAAACGCCAACCTGCACAAAACTGCTTCTGCATCGGATCCAAAAGACTGAGGATATGGCGCGGTCATGCGCTCTGGTATTCGGGCCGACTGGATGCGGACTATACCCAATAGTAAGGACTGCAGCAATGGAAGACGAAGAACATCTGCAATTAACTTGGAAAGGGCCATGTTTTCCATGAGTTTCTGAATGACACGATCCACATCTGTCTCAGATAACGGTCTGGAAGAACGTGTCGAAGGAGCAGAAGATGGCACCGACCGAAGAATGGACTGTGGTGGCAGCTCCGACACCGGTTCCAAGATCTGGGGCTCAGGGAAAGATAAACGTTCGACGCTCGGCCCCGAGGTCTGTGGAACCGGCGAACGAACCCTAGAAGATGAACTTGGAGCCGATGACATGGACTCCGACATCTTCGACCCCTTCGAGGATTTAGAAGCCTGATCAGACTTGTCCAAAGCCTCTTGAAAGGCAGGCTTAAGTAATCCTCTGTCTATAAGCTTCCTGCGTCTATCTGTCATGACCCTCCCGCTAAAGGAATGGCAAATAGAACAATCCTCTTGAAGGTGGAGAGGGCCAAGACAGTAGACGCAGGAAGCATGATTGTCAGTAATGGACATTTTCTGCCCACACTGACATCTCTTAAAGCCAGATTTAGCTTTCTCCAACATGACTAATATAACAAACACTTCACTAGGCTAATAAGTAGGAAAAAACTGCTAAAAACTACTAAATCCTATAAATGTACATATAAGTCTAGAAAAGGCTATATAATATAAGACACTCACAAACCACACCCAGAGAAAAAGGGTTAGTCCACAAAAGGGTGCCTGAAGAATAAAGGGGAGATATATATATATATATATATATATATATATATATATATATATATATAAATAACACACACACAGCACTTCTATAAACTATTTAAGAAATATAAAGTTATTTCAGCAAAAAAATAGGTAGCTTATCTGTAAACTGTAACCAATTATCAATTTTCTATCTGGTCCGAGCTCTCCTTGATCCAATCTGTTGCAGCGGCAAACTAGATCGGAGTAATGGCAGGGAGGATTGTGGGATATGGGCTGGTCTCAAGCTTCTCTGAGATTCAGAGCTTTGCAATTCGGCCGACTCGGAGCCGAGATCGGCTCCGAACCCGTGTTCAAGAACAAACGGTGAGATTGAACACTCTCACATGTAAAAGTTTAGTTTTTGGGGGGTTTAGGAGGAGGCAGCGGTTTCAAAAACCATTGTTCTACTGTATTAAATGCTTTTTGGGTAAGGAACTGTAGTTCAAATGGAGAAGTGGTTGAACAAATTATTGTGAAGTCGTCTGCGTACTGAATACAGGTGGCTTGAGGAACTCTGAGTGCAGGTCATTAATAAAAATGGAAAATAGGAGTGGTCCTAATATGGAGCCCTGAGGAACACAGAGAAAAATGGGGAGGTGTGTAGATAGATTATTACCCCATAGCACAGCCTGATGTCTATTGTCCAAGTAAGATTCGAACCATTTCATGGCTAGTGGTTCAAGTGAAAGGGATTTCAGTACATTTAAAAGTAGCTGGTGATTAACCATATCAAAAGCTTTAGATAAATCAATAAAGACTGCAGAGGAAAGAATATTGTTGTTACTGTTTTTGTTAACACAGTCAGTAAAGGATAGCAGGGCAGTGGTAGTACTGTGGAATGGTCTAAATCCGTGTTGACACTTGGCAAGTAAGTTAATTTGGATTAGGTGGTTAAGTAGTTGCTTATGGATGCATTTTTCCATTATTTTTGCCAATGGAGAGAGTAAAGCTATAGAACGATAGTTTGAAAAGTCGTTAGAGTTCCCACCTTTATGTAGGGGGATAATGTAAGCAATAGATCGGATGGTTCCTTCACTTATGGTTCTGTTAATCAATATGGAAATTGGATAGGCTATGGCTTTAGCTCCTTTTTGCAGGTATTCTGCTGGTAGTTGGTCAGCTGAGGGGGTGGTAGGTTTTAGTTTTTGGAGAAGGGAGCAAATGAAGGAAGTAGAAACTGGCTGCAACTGAAATGATGGAAGTGGGCTAGAAGTAGGCAGATTTGAGGTACCTGGAGATAGTTGACTAGCAAGAGTTTGGATAGCGTCTGTGAATAAGGAATTGAAGGCATTGGCAGTCTGTGTGGGATTCTCAAGGTTAGAGCCATGTGGGTTTGGTGTGATAGATTGACCTGGGTGTAGTAGTTTGTTAACGCTAGTCCAAAACTTTTGTGGTTTCTCTAGTTTGCTGTAGTTGGAAGTAAAAGTTTTTTTTATCTAAGAGGATAGCTTTTTTGTATTATTTCTAAGTTGTCTAAAGTTTTGTTGGTCTGTAGGATTTTTAGCAGTATGCCATTTTATTTATTTATTTATTTATTTTACATTTGTTGACCGGGCTAGTCTAACTGGAATTAAATCCATTTTCAGTAGAGGCCCGGGGAGAAAAGCTCCAACACAGTTAATATTATACAGTAAAAAAATAATAAGTTCAGAGTAGTAAAATAGCTCTAAGCAGTTACAGCCACAATAATTGTCTCAAATTCAAAGAATTATAATGATAATTAAAAAGGGTCTAAACAGGTTACAGAGATACAGATTAGGTACAGTTGTCATTACAAGCATACCTAGCTCATGCTGAGGTGATATGGAATGCAATAGAAATAAAAACAAATTAGTAGTTTTCAAGTGGAAGCAGGATAACAGAGTATATACTGTTGATAAATTATACAAATGTATCATATGATACACAGTGAGATGAAGATATATTGGAAGCAGCAAGAGTATGTAAGTAGGTGGATTATACTCTTGTTACGAGCAGAGAAGACAGTTAGTCAGGGTTAGTACAAGGAAAAAGCCAGTGAGAACTGAAAAATTGTTTTATTTTTAGTTTAAAGAGTCTAGTGGAGGTCAGAGATAGGAGTTCAGAGGGAAGTCTGTTCCAGTGTTTGCCTACGGAGTTCGAAAACAAAGAATCTCCAGCTGAGTTGTTGGATTTGTTGATAGTAATAAGTGGCTTATTAGAGGAGCGTAGGTTCTTAAGATTGTTGTAGGGGGTAATGAGGGTAGTCAGTATAGGTGTATAGGTGGGGTAGTACAAGCTCTTATGGCTAATAGTGAGTTGTTGAGATAGTATCTGGTTATGAAACTCTAGCCCATCCTAGTTGTTTTAGGTTGTTGCAGTGATGTGTTTTGAAAGGAGATCTTGTGGCAAATCTAGCAATGGAGTGATAGGCAGTAGCAAGTTTGTTTAGGTTGTTTGAGAGATTGGTGTATATGGGTGAGGCATAGAGTAAGGTAGTGATTAAATGAGTTCTAGCTATAGCAATTTTGGTTGAAGGCGTAAGGAAGGGTTTGATTCTGTAAAGGGATCCCAGTTTATTATTTACTGTTTTTATAGTGATGTTAGTATGTGTGTCGAAGTTTAGATTATTATCTATGGTTATTCCAAGAAAGTTTGGTGGTTGTGTCAGGAGATATGAGAGTCCCATTGTTTGATGTAAGAGTAAAGTGAAGAGGGGCAGACCTACGAGTAGGAGTAAAAAGTAGGAGTTTGTTTTTTTTAGGGTTAAGTAGAAGGCAACTGTTTAAAAACCATTGTTCCACTGTATTAAATGCATTTTGTGTAAGGGAATGTAGCTCGGTAGGGGTATTAGCTGAGCAAATAATAGTGGAGTCATCTGCATATTGGATGCAGGTAGCATGTGGGATTGCTAGGTGGAGGTCATTAATAAAAATGGAAAATAACAATGGGCCTAAAATGGAGCCCTGGGGGACACCAAGGGAAATAGGGAGGTGAGAAGATAGGTTACCTTCCCATAGTACTGCTTGTTGTCTATTTTCTAAGTAGGATTTGAACCATTGTAATGCTAGAGTATCAAGAGAAAGAGATTTAAGTATTTCAATAAGGAGCTGGTGATTAACCATATCAAAAGCCTTAGATAAATCAATGAAGACAGAAGAGGAAAGGGTTTTGTTATTACGGTTAGAATTTATACAGTCTGTGAAGGAGAGAAGGGCTGTGGTTAGGTCTAAATCCATGTTGACAGTTGGCAAGTAAGTTATTATCAATTAGATGGGCGAGTACTTGCTTATGGACACATTTTTCCATTATTTTTGCCAGTGGAGAGAGTAAGGCTATTGGTCTATAGTTTGAGATGTCAATGGAGTTACCACCTTTATGTAGGGGGATGATGTGTGAGATTTTCCAGACAGATGGGATATTTCCTTCGGTTATAGTTCTGTTTATGAGTATGGAAATTGGGAGGGCTATGGCTTTGGCACCTTTTTGCAGGTATTCAGCAGGTAGATGGTCAGCAGAGGGGGTAGTAGGTTTCAGTTTTTCTAGAAGAGAGCAAATGAAGGATGTAGGAACAGGTTTTAGCTGAAATAATGGAATAGTGCAAGTTGAAGAGGTGGTTAGATTAGGTGAAGTTGGAGATAATTGCTTAGCTAGTGTTTGAATGGTATCTGTAAAGAAAGAATTAAAGGCATTGGCAGTTTGTGATGGATTATCTTGGTTAGAGCCTTGTGGTATAGGTGTAATAGTTTGGCCTGGGTGTAGGAGTTTGTTGATACTGGACCAAAATTTTTGTGGATTTCTTTTGTTAGTTTGTTGTAGTTGGATATAAAAGTTTTTTTATCTAGCAGGATAGCTTTTTTAGTAGTATTTCTAAGTTGTCTAAAGGTTTGGTGGTGTCTAAAGGTTGTCTAAAGTTAGGCATTTTGCCCAGGATTTGTTTCTAAGAAGGATTTTTTGCCTAGCAGCTTTTGAGAGCCACGGGGCAGGTTTAGTCTCATTTCTAATGGAGCATGATGGGGACTGGTGGTCAAGGATGGCTAAGAATGTGGAATTAAAGTATTGTACTGCTTCATCTAGTGGGAGGGATTTTAGTGGTGACCAATTACACTGAGTTCTGTATGGAAAGGTTCAGGGTTAAAATGTTTATTGGTCCGTATTGTCCTGAAAGTATTTGGGTAAGTTAGGTTGGTTTTCTATCTGATAATATAAGTTAGTGAGTGGTCACTTAGATCATCTGGGAGGGTTCCTACTTTGTATGTTTGATGAGAAGTATTAGTAAGAATCCAATATAAGGTACTTTCTTTGTTATTGGGTTTATTAATCCTGGTTGGGGAGGTAATAGTTTGAGAGAAGTCATATAGGTTAATATGGGTGGTAGGGTGTGCAGTACTACAGGACTTCCAGTAGATATTAAAGTCTCCAAAAACTATAGTTTGTGGGAGATTAATAGAAAGCCAGTTAAGGATATTTTCTAGGGTATTAATGTTATTTCCAGGAGGGAGGTAGATACAAATGACATGTATGGATTTCCATGTGTTGACCCGAAATTAGAAATGAGGATTTTAGCATTATTGTCTAAAGGTGGTCTAACGTTTGCAGTGGTAGCTTGTAGCTCTGCTTTATAAAGGATTTCTACCCCCCCCCCCTTTTTGGCTGTGCAGTCTAGTCTCAGGATATTGTAACCAGGTGGGGTGACTTCATTGTCTTTAATTGTAGGTTTTAGCCACGTTTCAGATAAACATAGGATGTCAATAGGTGGACATCTAGGTGGGCAATTTTGTTGTTAATGCTACGTATATTGAAATGTGCTATATAGAGTGAGTTAGAAGGTCTGGTAGGGGCCAGGTACTAGAGATGTTAGAGTTGTTTTGTTCAGTGGCAAGAGTATTGTTTGGGCCGAGATCTGGATGAATTTCCCCATCTAGTAAGGAGTGGAGGTATATTCTATTTATAGGGGTGTGAAGCTTACAATAATAGTACAGTGATTTCCTAACATTTAGACTGATATACTTGATGTGGGCCAGTCTATGATATTTGGCTTGTAGGTAGCAGGGTCTGGATGTGATGTTTATGCAGTTTTAGGAGATAGCTAGTAGTGGTGTGGAAGTGAATTTGGAGGGGAAGAGAAGGTTTGGGTACAACGGTTGTTCATAGAAGGTTAACAGATAGGCAATAGTTAGAGCAGGTAGGCCAAGAGTAATAGTTGTATTTGCGTTGGTATGGGTAATATAGCCATTATCTTAGTTTAAAAAGTGAAACAAAATTGGAGGTAAGGTAGTATCAACAGGTGAGGAGATGTAACAAGGAGGGTTGGGAGTGCTAATGAGGTGGACTGCTAGATTGGAGCAGATGTGATGGAGGTGTGGTTTAGAGGAATAAATGTAGAAACATTGGGGGCAGGGTAGGGGAGCGGAGTGAGCCTGCAGGGCGAACAGAGCGAATAGAGACAAGTGAGTGAAACAGCCAAGGTGAACAATCAGTGGAATGCTGACTGCTAAAGGTAAGTTAAGTTGAGGTAGGTGTAGAATAAAGAAGAAGTAGAGTGGAATTGTTCTGAGGAGGATAGTGGGTGATTACAGCAAAACAAGAGTTGTAAGAAAGAGCGACAGTAGCAAGGTATAGACAGCAGACTGTAGAAGTATTTTCTGGGATAGTGGGATAGACAAAAGATAGCGACTGGATAAGGGTGCCACCTAGAGGACAGAGAAATGTAATACAGCAGTAGTACCTTCTGGGGAAGGCTGGTCTAGGACTAAATAAGACTATCTGTTCAGCTAGGGGAGGTAGTAATAAAGGAAGTCAGGGGCTATACTTTTATCTACAAGATACAGAGGGGGTATGGCTGCTGGCTGTCCAGGCTGAGAAGCTTATAATTACAAACATCAAGGAATAAGCATACTACAAATTAGTTTTACAGCCAGTATGAAGAAAACACATACTTTCTTCCTTCCTTTCTTGGAAGAGCACATGGGTACACTTATAGGGTGATGAGACAGCTGGTAAGTTGGGATGGGTCCTTAGTTGCCAGGTGGATTCTTAACTCCTAGTGGAGGGTCGGCAAGCTGGAGAGCTGAGAGCAGTTAAAAAACAATACAGCAAGCAGGGAGAAAGAAGAAACAAAAATCCTTAAGTTAGTTCAGTCAAAATGCATAAGCAAATACATAATCTGCCACATATATACATTCATTTCACAAAGCTGGTTGTGGAGCTTTATATGTCCCCAGAGTTTGTCATTTACATTGTTATTGTACACTATAAAAATTTTGTAAATGTTAAGATATTACCTAAAATAGATTATAATTTTTTTTCCTGGAAAAATTGAATTCATTTAGCATTTTCTTTAGAGTAAGAGTGGGAAACTTTTATCTTGTGTCAGTGATATTGTATTCTGCAACAATAACCAGTCTTGACAGTTTAAATCAAATACATTAATGCGCTGTTGTGACTTTGTTTAAAAAGTTTTCAGTTATGCTAAATGGAACAATCTCAAATCAACATTTCAGACCTATTCTGCCAAGAAATGCACTTCTAAAGGTTTTCAAAATGATTTATAAAGGCGTAGAGAGATTATATTATACGTGGTTACATAAATTATGCCATAAGAAATTCTCTTGATTAGTGGCTTTATTTCGCCTGACTCCATTGTTTGTATTCAAGAGAACGAAGTGTAAGGTTTTCCAATTAGAATGTGGGTCAACACATTTTACTATTATTTTAAAGGTTGAAGCGTTAACATAAGTATTTTTATAAGGAAAATTGATCCTTCCAAAATCCAGAAAAATGAGGTATTGTAAGACTAATTTCTTTGACTTTCTTACAATCCAAGAATAAACAATTAAAATGTCTTTGAATTTGTTTCTTATCTGGAAAAAAGAGAGAGGGTTTGTATTATATACAACATTTTGGGAAAGAGTGTCATTTTTATTAATTGTAGTCTATCATCCACGGATATTACAGTTTTATTCCATTTGGAGGATAGATGTGATATTTCTGCAATATTTTTATAGTTTATAATTTTTATTTCATCAACAGATTTTGTTAAGAGTTATGCATAAATATTCTAATGATTGCAACTTGTTTAACTGTGATATGCTTTTTTTTGTGCTTGGAGTCTCCTATTTATTTATTTATAAATACAAATTTGGATTTGTTAAAGTGAAGACCTGAATAAGACCGAAATAGCTCTGAAGTATAATCAAATTCCTTTAGCATTGATCTTGAGTTGGAAAGAATTAGTAGTATGTCATCAGCAAATAGCATAACTTTGGAGTTATAATTTTTGAGATTTCCATACCTTCAATATATAGGTTTGCTTGGATTCAAAAGCTACAGCAAATAAGGGAGAGACTGCCAGCCCTGTTTAGTGCCACTGACATGGGAATATATTCAGATGTAAATGGGCAAAGTTTAACATTATTTTGTAAATATTCAAGTGAATGAAAAGTCGGGAAGTCAAATAATTCTAATACTTTGAATAGGTATTCCAACTTAGAGAATCAAAGGCTTTCTCAGTTTCTAATTATTTGGGCTAAGGGTCTTTAATTCTGTCTGACAGAATGGACAAAACAAATATGCAATCATTTAAAAGTGAAATAGGTCGATAAGAACATTATAGTTGGGGATTTTTATTTTCTTTTAGTATAGATGTAATTAATGAGCATTTCCACAAAGGGGGAATCATTTCATGAGTCTGAATTTCTATTAGACTTTTACGAAAAACTGATATGGAGGGTGAGATAAGTTACATATTTCTATTACTATACCGTCTACACCTGGAGGTTTATTAGATTTCAGTGGCTTGATTTTTTTCTGAGATCTCATTATAGGAAATTTGATTACATAAGTTATCCTTTAATTCCAAAGGGAGCCTCTTAACCAGAAATTGATCAAAATTAGACTTGAGAACTCATCTTCAATATCAGAATTTTGATTTATACCAGGTTAATATTCTGCCATATATGTACGCTTTTAATGAGTCCCAGACCATGATTATAATAGCACAATTATAATTTGTTGCTAGGGAAAATATTAGTTCAGATATAAGCCAGGGTTTAAACTCTCAGTTTTGTTATATAAGCAGGTATTCTATCATAAATGAAAACTTTCACAGTTAATCTGAAATTTTAGGACTAGGGCTTTGTGATCAGAGATAGGGCATGGAACACGATCAAATCTGGATATTTTTGAGATTATATCTTGGGAGACTATCAGTACTAGGTTGCGTATCACATTTATAAGCATAGTGAGTAAAATGCAGAGAATTAGAATCTCTTAGGCTAAATGTGTCTTTTAAAAAGTGGATAGACAAATTAACACAGTTGAAATCATTCTTAGTATTCTGTTATTGCTTGCATCTGAATTATTTAGCAGACAACTACATTCTCCTCCTATTAAATTCCCTTTGTATTTGTTAAGAAAGTTATGTAATTTTTTTTAGCTAAGTTGTTGCCCATTCCAAGAAACTAATATAGATTTACTAGAGTCCACTGTGCATTGCTGTAATTTATGTCCACAAGTGCAGAAGGCCATTCTGATCTTCATATTTACAAATAGTCTGTGGAAACATTTACTTCCAAAGCATCCGTACCCTTCTTTCTGAATTATGACTGTGCCAACTAACTACAAAGCTTCAAAATGTCTCTATCCTTTCTTTAAAGTGCGTTTCCTGAAGAAATATTACTTGTGTCTTGTTATTGTGCAAGCAATGTAGCAATTTGTATCTTTTCCTTAGATTATTTAAACTACAGTCATTTAAAGATAACAAAAATATATCCACAAAAAATTAAGTTAAAAAGTTATGTAAATGATCAGAGGTACAGATAAACAGAATTCTTCCTGTAATTCTTTGAAGTATTACAAAGAATAGTTGTGTAAAATCTTAGATCTCCAGAGCAGGGTTTGCTACAGCAATCCTACCGGGCTTTCTGGAATCGGCTGCCTTTACCTCCACCCTTCCTTCTTCCTAAGTTGTGGCATTCTCCCACACTAGGAATACTGCAACATGGGAATAGAAGGACAAAGAATAGTTGTGTAAAATCTTACGAGAACCATATATGTCCTTCTCTTCCATGTTGCAGTATTCTTAATGAGGGATTCCCCCCTCAGGCGACCTGAACGTTGGCTCCTATACAAAAGCTTAAGCCTGGTTGTTGTAGGTGTGTGGGACATAACACATAGGGCCATAAACCAGGGACCTTAAATGTGACGTCTGCATGCACAGACCTTAGAACTTAACTGCCCAGTCAGACATTCAACTAGTATGAGTCAAATGATGTCCACAAGAGGTGGGAAGTGCCATTTGGTGGCTAGTCTGACTGTAGTCTATGTGGTGCTCCAGAGTGCCCTCTAGACAGGCCAATAGGAATGAAGGGGGATACGTGAGGGGGAAAGAATATTGCAACATGGTAGAGGAGGACATCTATGGTTCTGGTAAGATTTTACACAACTATTCTTTGTCCTATTCCCATGTTGCAGTATTCTTAGTGTGGGAGAGTGCCACAACTTAGGAAAAAGAAAGGGTGGAGGTAAAGGCAGCCGATTCCAGAAAGCCCGGTAGGATTGCCGTAGCAAACCCTGCTCTGAAGATCGTCCAATTTGCAGTGTCTGGTGAAGGTATGTACAGAGGACCAGGTAGCCACCTCCAGAATGGAGGCTGTGTCCAGGCCTTTGAAGAAGGCTTTGGAGGATGCTACAGCCCTGGTAGAGTGAGCTCTTACCCATTGAAATAGGTCCTTGCCAAGGTAGGAGTAGCAGAAGTAGATACATTTTCTGATTCAGCAGAAAATGGTTTGTTTGGAGACTGCCTTATCCAGGGATCTGGGATGGAAGGATACAAATAGTTGGTTGGATTTTCTGATGGACTTACTTTTGTCTAAATAAAACCTCTGTTGTCTGTGCGCATCCAGGGAATGCAGTATCCTCTCACTGTCATTAGTGGGAGAGGGGAAGAAGGTGGGCAGGTGAATGGACTGGTTTAAAGACAGTTCATTGACCACCTTGTGCATGAAAGAAGGGTGGGTGCACAACATGTCCTTGTGGAAAATAGTGTAGGGTGGGCAGGCCATGACAGCTTATCACTATGACACCCTTCTAGCAGAGGTGACGGCCACCACTAGAAAGTCCAGTTATGTACACTTACCATAAATGTAGATGTTCGAGTGTATTCACTGTTGCAGTCATAACATTTTTGTAATCTGCTGGCAGGTTGCCCTCAGTCGGCCTGATTAACAAAGTCTTGGGTCCTACGTCAGTTGCTGTCCCTTGTTCCATGATGTCAGGTCGTCAGGGGTATAAAACATGCAGCCAACGCCATTACATCAGTTTTTCTTGCCCTAGATGTCAGGTGCCCCCCAAATGGAGAGCAAAAAATATATATATATATATATATATATATATATATATATATATATATATATATAATTAAAAACACAAAAATATACCTCCAAACAAAAGCAAATACACCAAAAAGGCTTTTAAGCATAGTAAAAGGAAGTAGAGGTATAGTAAGAGAAAAACAGGGGGCTGGTGGGAGGGTAACCAGGACTGCAACAGTGAATACACTCGAACATCTCCATTTATGGTAAGTGTACACAACTGTACTATGTTCTTCGTGTTTCACTGTTGCAGTCATTACATTTGTGTAGATTCCCAAAGCTATGGTTGGGAGGATGGATTTATACAGCTTTAGGACCAGCTATAAGGCCTAGCCAAACAGCAGTGGCAAAGCCAGCTCTGGATTTAAAGAAAATTGTAAGTGATAATGCTTGGTGAAAGTATGAACTGAACTCCAGGGTAGCAGCTTCTAGAGTATCTCTGGTAGGAACGCCTCTGAGAAAGGCTGTTGAAGTAGATGCTGCCCTGGTGGAATGAGATCTGATCCCCTGGGGGATAGATTTTCCATGGTGCTTATAACAGAAATGAATACAATGACTTATCCATTTAAAAATGGTTTGCTTTGAAAAAGCCTTCCCCTCTGCCCCTGCAGCAAATGTTACCAGCAGTTGTTCAGATTTTCTTTGAGATTTAGTCCTGTTCAAGTAGAATCTAAGTTGTCTGTGTACATCCAATGAATGCAGAATCCGCTCCCCCTTGTTCTGTGGATTGGGTTAAGAAAGTTGGAAAATGAATGGACTGATTAAGAGCCACATTGGATACCACCTTGGGCATGAATGATGGATTGGTCCTGAGTGACACCGTGTCCGTATGGAAAGATGATGAAAGGCTCCACTGCCATAAGGGCCTGTAATTCAGATATCCTTCTAGCTGAAGTGATTGCTAAAAGGAAAGCTGTTTTCCAGGAAAGACATTTTAAGTCTGCAGTAGCAGCTGGCTCGAAAGGAGGTAGAGTGAGTTTCTCCAAAACAAAGTTAAGGTCCCAGGCAAGGGTTGGAGCTCTCCTATGTGGTCTCAAGCTTTTGGCCCCTCTGAGATACTGCTTTAGAAGAGGATGAGAGACGAGGGGAGGGGTTCTTTGCTGTAAAGAGATGAAATGGCTGAGGCATGGATTTTTATGGAAGAAAAAGACAGGCCCTTGTGAAGCATCTCAGTTAAGTATTGCAAAATATGAGGTAAATTGGGCATTGCTGTGCTCATCCCTTGAGATTGATTCCAGGCAAAGAATCTTTTCCATTTGTCAACATAAGATTTTCTAGTACTAGGTCTTCTCGCCTCCAAAATGACATCCATCACAGGTTTGCTGAGGGATGCTAAGGGGGAATTTAAGTGATTAGCCAAGTTGCAAGATTCAATGATTGGAGCGGAGGGTGCAGAATTTGTTTCTCCTGCTGAGACAGTAAGGAAGGTGTCTGAGGCAGGTGCCATGGTAAAATGTGTGCTACACTGCGCAGAAGTGGGTACCAGTGTTGGGCGAGACCAGTCTGGAGCAATCAAAATCATTTTTGGTTTGTCCTGTTTGACTTTTAGTAGAACTTTGGATAGCAGAGGAGAGGGGGAAAGGCATAGACTGAAAGGTTTTTCCAGTTGAAGGACAGAGCATCCACTTTCGAGGCTTTTTTGTGATGTGTTCTTGTGCAAAATTTGTCCAACTGGTAGTTCTGGGGTGAGGCAAAAAGATTCATGTCTGGGCCCCTCCATTTGTGTCAACATGTTGAAAATCCGTGGTTCCAGTTTCCATTTGTGTGGGTCCATGAGATTTTTGCTTAGTTCGTCTGCCAGAACATTCAGCTTTCCTGGCAGGAATTGAGCTTGTAGTTGTACTTGGTATCTCAAGGCCGTGTTCCACAATGCCATGGCTAGTTTGCACAGGGGGTAGGAATGTGTACCCCCTGCTTCTTTATGTACCACATAACCGTGGTGTTGTCCGTCTTAATCAGTAATTGTCCTGGATGAAGGTAGTCCTTGAAGGCTGTCAGAGCATTCTATACAGCTAGCATTTATTTTTGATTGATATGAAAGTGCATTTGATTTGGGCTCCATTTGCCCTGAATGCACTTCCTTGCCAGATGAGCCCCCCATGCATAGTCCGATGCGTCTGTAGTTAGAGTTTGGGCAGCAGGGGGTGGTGTGAATGGCAGTCCCTTGTTTTGGTGGCAGGCTTCTGCCCACCATAGGAACTCTAGACGCACACAAGGTACGATAGGAATCATTGTTTCCAGGCTGTGACAATATTGGCTCCATAAACTTTTTAAGTACCACTGAAGTTTCCTCATATCCAGTCTTGCATATGGAATTAGAAGAATGCAGGAGGCCATGAACAACAAGGCTTGCAGTATTTGCCTTGCAGATAGCAGGGGTTTTGCGGCCATCTGTTTGAAATAAGTCACCAAATGAATTTGTTTTTCTGGCGTAAGGAAAGCCATCTGGGCAGTTGTATTCAAGCTTGCACCCAGGAATGTAATTTTTTGAGAGGGTACCTGTTGTGATTTCTTTTAGTTTATGGTGTACCCTTGACAAGTTAGAACTCTTTATAAACGCCAGATGTTTTAGAAGAATGGCCTGGTTTTCTGTCTGAATTAGACAATTGTCCAGGTATGGATATATTTGAATATTTCATTGCCTGCAAAATGCAATTACTGGAGCCAGGCACTTTAATAGCCTGGGCGCAGTAAACAAGCCAAGGGGCAGTGCAGAGAACTGATCATGCATGCAGCCTGCTTTGAAGCGTAGGTACCTACTGCACGATTCCCTGATTGGGATATGCAGGTAAGCCTCTTTTAAATCTAGAGTTGCCAACCAGGCATCCTTTCCTAGCATAGGAAGTAAATGGTGAAAAGTCAGCATCTTGAATTTTGGAATGTCCAGAAAGGTGTTTGGAGTAGACAGGTCCAGAATTGGATGCCATGATTTGTTTTTTCTGGGTACCAGGAAAAGTCTGGAATAGAAACCTTGTCCCTTTTCCTCTTCTGCAACTAGCTGAATAGCCTCCATGTTTAGGAGAGAAAGTACTTGTTTCTGAGCCTCTGCCCACTGATTTGAGGGCAGGTCTGGCCATCGTTTGGGGTTGGCAGCATGTGGAAATAAATATAATGTCCAGGGATACAGATTTCAACACCCATTTGTCCTGAGTTATAAGTTGCCAGTTTCTGGAATGAAGAGCCAGTTTTCCCCCCCAAAGGGGCGGCTAAGTGGTAAGTGCTTGGTAATTTTAAAGGGAAGTCATTGAGACTGTTTACCATAGGGTGGTGCCTTGTTGTTTCCAGATTTGGAAGTGGAGGCACCCCATTGCTTAGTTCTGAAATTCCCTTGGGACTGAAACATGGTGCTTTTGGAATGTCTGGGTTTGGCTGGAGTGGCTCTGCAAGGAGCTGGAAAGGACCAGTTCTTAGTAGGCCAGTGCCTACTAAATCTAGGAGGTTGTACTTGTAAGAAATCTTTCACAGTTTGCATAGATTTAGCTTTATCTTCCAACTTTTTAAGAACTTCTTCAGCCTTATTGCCAAATAGGCGGTCCTGTTGTAAAGGAGCATCCAAAAGTTTTGCTTTAACATGATCAGGCAGAGATTGCTCCTTAAGCCAAGCATGCCTTCTAAGCACAGACCCAGTAACAGCAGTCCTGCAAGAGGCCTCTAAAGAATCAAAACCACGTTGCAAAGTATGTTTGCCAACTTGTTCAGCTGAATGCAATAAATCCTGTAAATCTTTATTCTCCACACAGTCAGAAATCAACATAATTTTCTCTAAGCAGTCCCATGATATGCTGTTGATATTTTAGCAAATGGAATTGACAAAATTGCAGAAGTATAAACCTTTTTACCCCATCTATCCAGTTCACTGGAGTCTCTATCAGAAGGGTAGGATTTTTAGCAGTAGAAGCCTTATTGCCCTTGGGGCCCTGAGAAATGGTTTCAGGGTCCGCAACACGATTTTTGTAAAGGAATTTGTGGGACTCAGGAACCCTGTAGTACCTGTCTGGTTTGCTAGGGGCTGGAGGCAAGAAATCAGGGGCCATACTGGATTCTGAAAACACATCAACAATGTCTAGTACAGGAGGTATAGCCAAAGGCTTATGCTGAGGAAGGAGGAGGAAATACCCAAGCCTCTTTCTGGGTTCAGAGAAATCCTGACTTTCCCAGTGGAAATGCTCCGTTAAGGCATGTAAAGTTTCCCCAAAAGAGAAATCCTCAGGTGGAGAAGCAAAGAGAATGAAATCCTCTGCATCGGAGTCCTCATAAGTAGGTATGGACAAATCCAGATCATTAGAAGAGTCAGAAGAAACAGTCCTGTTCAGAAGATTCATAGTCAAGGTATATCCTAGGCCTTTTTTTTTGGGGGGGGGGGTTGACATCCACTGATTAGAGTAATTAAATCTTCAGCCATTTTGATCATTTGTTTTTTAGGCATAGGGTCCTGAACATGTAGTCTTGGCGTCGTTTTTTAGACATAGATCGAGATTTAGGCCTTAGTATTGACGTGCCGGTTGTTAATTCAGAAGCTCTCGAGGAGAGTTAAAGAAGTAGATGGCTCTAACGAATAACCCTCAACTCCTAAATCAGAAGCTGATGGGGCACCCAATGGCAGAGGGGCCGAAGTAGTAAGCCATGACAATTTTGCCTTTTTGAGTGGAGGCTCCGCCTGGGTGGCCAACTTAAGTGCTAATTTCTTTAGCCTCTGGTTTTCTAAATAAAGATTAAGGGTGCCCAAACAGCTTCTGAGCGTCTTTGGGATGAAGGATTGGCAAACTGGACAAGAGATATGGTCGTGTTCTCGGCCTAGGCAAAAAAACGCAACAGTCATGTGAGTCTTTATGCAGAATCTGACACCCGCATCGGCATTTACCCTTCTTAGCGGACATCGGCTAAGGGGGGAAAGGGGGACAGCAAACCAAGCTCAAGCAATAGCAAAAAACGAAATCCCAAATGGGGTACTTAGCTTTAGACGTCTTGATAGTAGAGGAGCAATGTGATCGTTCTGTAGTTCAACTGTGGCTGAAAAGTCCTGAGGTCTGTGCATGCAGACATCACATTTAAAGTCTCTGGTTTATGGCCCTATGTGTGACGTCCCATGCACCTACAGCAACCTGGCTTAAGCTTTTGTATAGGAGTAAACGTTCAGGTCGCCTGAGGTGGAGAATTCCTCACTAAGAATTCTGCAACATGAAAAAATACAGTTGTGTACACTTAACATAAATGTAGATGTTTGAGTGTATTCACTGTTGCAGTCATCACACTTGGGTTATCTGCCTGCAGGTAGCCCTCAGTCGGACTGAATACCAGAGTCTTGGGATTTCTGCGTCGGATGCTGTCGCCTCTTCCATGACATCAGCGGTATAAAACATGCAGCCGACACCATTACATCAGTTTTTTTTGCCCCAGATGTCAGGAGCCCCCAAAATAGGAAGCAATTACATGGTGGGGAACACCTCCAGTAAAAAGTAAATACCGTAGCCATAAGATATGGCCAAAAAGAGGATAGGTAGAAAGTCTAGAAATGTCAGGGGGCTGGAGGGAGGGTAACCAGGACTGCAACAGTGAATACACTCAACATCTACATTTATGGTAAGTGTACATAACTGTACTATCTTCTTCGTGTTTCACTGTTGCAGTTATCACACTTGGGTTGATTCCCAAAGCTAAGTAAGGGTGGAGAGCGTCAAGAAGTATTAGGGCTGACTAGCAGGTCTTAAGACTGCTGTGGCAAGTCCAGCTCTGGATTTAGAAAGATCAGGTAAGTGGTAATGCTTGGTGAAGGTGTGTACATAACTCCAGGTTGCAGTTTCCAGGAAGTCCCTGGGAAGGACTCCCCTAAGAAATGCTGTAGAAGTTGAGGTAGCCCTAGCAGAATGAGTTCTGATCCCCTGTGGGATAGGTTTTTCCATGGTGTTTGTAACAGAAATGGATGCAGTGTGCTATCCATTTGGAAATGGTTTGCTTTGTAATGGCCTTCGTCCTCTTCCCCTGTAGCAAAGCTGACTAGCAGCTGGTCAGATTTTCTGAAAAGCTTAGTCCTGCCAAGGTAGAACCTAAGCTATCTGTGCACATCCAAGGATTGCAGGATCCTCTTCCCTTTATTCTGAGGATTAGAGAAAAAGGTTGGTAAATTGGATTGGTTTAGGGCCACACTGGATACCACCTTGGGCATAAATGATGGATTAGTCATGATGTAGACCCTGTCAGCCTGGAAAATATACGGTTCCACAGCCATTAGTGCCTGTAGCTCAGACACTCTTCTTGCTGAAGTGATGGCTAGAAGTAAGGCCGTTTTCGAAGAGAGGAATTTTAACTCTGCTGTAGCAGCAGGTTCAAAAAGCATGAGCTTGTCTAGTACAAAGAAAAGGTCCCAGGCAGGGGTGGGAACTCTCCTCGGGGGTCTTAAATTGTTAGCTCCTCTCAGGAACTGTTTGATCAGAGGGTGAGAAAAGAGAGGTGGCTCCGTATTATAATGAGCTGAGATGGCAGAGGCATGAACCTTAATTGATGAGAAGGAAAGGCCTTTGTGGGGCAACTCTGCTAGGTAGTCTAGAATTTGAGGTAAGGAGAGCATGGCAGTGCCCTTTCCTAGAGACTGGCTCCAGGAACATATCTTTTCCACCTTTCTGAAAAGGATTTCCTAGTACTAGGCCTTCTGGCCTCAAGGATGACTTCCAGCACCTGTTTGCTGAGGGTTGCTGGCATTGTGTTCAGGGAAGAAGCCAGGCTGCAAGGTTTAGTGTTTGCAGCTGAGGATGCAAAATCTGTCCCTCCTGCTAGGACAGCAGGAAGGGGGTCTGATGTAGGCGCCAGGGTGGCACTGCTGTCAGACTGCTTAGGAGTGGGTACCAGTGCTGGCGTGGCCAGTCTGGTGCAAAAAGGATGGTCTTTGGTCTGTCCTGCTTGATCTTGAGTAGTACTTTTGCGAGGAGGGGCAGAGGGGGAAGGCATAAATTGAGAGGGTTTCCCATGTAAGGGATAGGGCATCCACTCACCATGATTGGCTGTGGGGATTTCTGGTGCAAAGTTTGCTCAATTGATGTTTTTTTTTTTTTTTGGGGGGGGGGGCAAAAGGTCCTCCTCTGGTGTCCCCCACCTGTTGATTAGAAATTTGAATGAGTTGGGTTCCAGTTTCCACTTGTGTGGGTCCAGTAGCCTTCTGCTTAAGTCGTCTGCCAGTGTATTTTGTTTGCCTGGCAGGAATTGAGCTTGGAGGTGCACTTGGTTGCTCAAGGCTGTGTTCCACAGGGCCTTGGCTAACTTGCAGAGAGGATAGGAAGTTCCCCCCTGCTTATTTAAGTAACACATAACCGTGGTGTTGTCTGTTCTTTACCAAGAGTAGTCCTGGAAGGAAAAGGTATTTGAAGGCTGTCAGAGCATTCTGTACAGCTAACATTTATTTTTGATTGATATGCAGGTGAATTTGTCCTGGGCTCCATTTGCCTAGAATGCATTTGCCTGCCATGTGAGCCCCCCATGCATAGTGTGATGCGCCTGTTAACACAAGTTTGGGCGGCGAGGGATTGAGTGAAAGGAAGTCCCTTGTGGTTGCAAACCTCTGCCCAGCAAAGGAACTCTGCCCTTAGACAAGAAATGACAGGAATCATTGTTTCCAAGTCCTGAGGGTGTTGACACCAGAGACTCTTTTTAAGTACCACTGAAGTTTCCTCATATGCAGTTTTATATATGGAATTAGTAGAATGCATGAGGCCATGACCCCTAGGGCTTGCAGTAATTTTTTTGCAGATAGCTGGGTCTAGGAGACCATTAGTTTGAAGTAGTTTGTCAAATGAACCTGCTTTTCTGGAGTGAGGAATGCCATCTGGGAAGTTGTGTTCAAGCATGCTCCCAGGAATACAATCTTTTGGCTGGGCACCAGATGTGATTTCTTTTCGATGTTGGTGTACCCCAGAGAAGTTAGAAGTCTCTACAAATGCCAGGTGCTGAAGGAGCAATTCCTTACTATTCACCTGAATCAAGCAAACGTCCAAGTATGGGTAAATTTGAATATTTCTCTGCCTGCAGTATGCAATGGCTGGAGCCAGTCACTTTGCTAATACCATGGGCACAGTAGATAAACCAAAGGGAAGTGCAGAGAACTGATAGTGCATAGAGCCTGCCCTGAAACGTAGATATTTCCTGCAAGATTCCCTTATGGGGATGTGCAGATAAGCTTCTTATAAGTCTAGGGTGACTAGCCAGGAGTCCCTGGCTAGCATAGGAAGCAGCTGTTGTAGTGTAAGCCTTTTGAATTTTGGGTCTACCAGGGAGGTGTTGAGAATGGACTGATCCAAGATAGGGCGCGCCATGAGCTCTCTTTTCTGGACACCAGGAATTCTAAGAGAGAAACCCTGTCCCCTTTGCTCTATTGGAACAGGTTGAATAACCCTGATACTGAGAAGAGAAAGTACTTGCTTTCTGCCCACTGGTTTGGAGGAAGATCTGGCACCCCGCTTGGGGCTGGCACCCCGCTTGGGGTTGGCAGTGAGTGGAAGCATTGTATCCCTGGGTGAAATTGGTTCACCTTGTTTGCTCTAGCATAGACTAGATCCAGGCCTACTGAATCTAGCTTTGTTTATATGCTTGTTGTTTGTTTGCTTGTTATTTCCCTGGAAGCTAATTCACCTAATACGCAACTTCTCAGCGCTTCTGTGGATCACTAGTGATATCTGCATTGCTTACTGTACTTATTTCCTTGTTTCACTTGAAAGAAAGTTACTGTTTGTCGTTTTTGCATTTAGTTACTTGTAACACATTGCACTCAAGTTACCTGGCACTTGCTCACTAAAGCAATTATACAAGTCAGCACTAAAAATTAAAAGCACTACACCCTCACTCCCCACTGGCCCTTGTTTTCAATTAAGGATTTCCCAATATTATTCTAGCATGTCCAAAGGTCAGTTGTCAATCTCCTCTCGGTCCAGCTGGTGAATCTGGGAATCTTGAGGCAATGTTATAACTGCCTCATGTACACAGACAACCCTCTCCTCCTCCCACATAACACAAATACTTGCGAGAGATGCAGCTATTTAGCCAAACTGGAGGCTGAGCTCTCTCAACTCAGGACTGGCAAGACCAGACAGGAGGAGAAGGCAACTACACACACCACAAAACCAGCCTCACATAATGCTACCACTCCACTGAATCAAACACAAACACACAAAGACATACTCGGAGGCTCTGAGTAAAATTTACCTAAACAGCAGAGGCCTCCAAAGCAGACACCCAAACAACTGCTACCTCAAGACACCCCACAAGCAACACATAAACCACAAAAGCAGTGTGCAAAGCAGTCACAGCCCTTAAGGCCAAATACAACACCAAACATACTTGTCATAGGTGACTCCATAGTCAGACACACTGACGTCCCACTCACCAGGCTGAACAAGGAGAGGGTCACAGTAAGCTGCCTATCGGGCGCTAGAATCCGCCACATAACACAAGCACTGGGTCACTCCACAGCAAGTACAAATATGACACAGTCATTGTCCATGCTGGTGTGAACGACCTGAGACGCACCTCCCTGGACTGCATGAAAAGAGACATAGAGGAGCTCTCTGATTATGTAGCCCAGGCAGGTATGACCCTAACCCTGAGCAGTATCCTTCCTTCACCAAGAATGATGCCACAATATAGAGACAAGATGATCAGCTTTAACAATTGGCTTAATGTCTGGTGTCATTCAAAGGGGATCCAGTGTCTGTCTGCCTGGGATGACATGCTTGACAAGCCACGCTGCGCAAGGGACGGCTTGCACCTGTCACCCTGGGATTCCGGATATTGGCTAAGGCTCTTGCCACCCCATAGTGCCTTTTTAGGCAAGGCTCAAATTCTAAACCTACCACCCTAGAAAACAAAAATGGGAAGAAATTGAGGGTAATGCTGCTCAATGCCAGAAGTCTAAATCTCAAAATGCACGCACTCGAGGCCCTTCTCAGTATGGAGAACATCGATGTCTGTGCTGTAACTGAAACCTGGTTCAAGGCTCCTGAGAGCACCCGGCACTATTTGGTTTTACCTCATATCATGCGTTCCGTCCCCAAAACCCGGACCACTCCACAAAAGGAGGGTGTATCCATATTCATAAAGTATACTCACACCTCCTTGTTGGTGGCAACGCATGAAGCTTGAAACCATCCAGGTGCAACTAACCATAGGCAAAACTGCTCTACAAATTGTAGCATGCTACAGGCCACCCTCTCAAACTCAGGAACCCCACACAGACTTCCTGAAGACACTGGAGGGTATAAATGTATCTCCAAACACCATCATATTGGGTGACTTCAACTACCCGAATATAGACTGGGAACATTACTCAAGCCCTAACTTTCTAGCCCAACGGTTCCTGGAGTTCATAAATTCAAATGCCATGGAACAGCTAGTCACTGTTCCCACGAGAGGAGAAAATATACTAGATCTCATTGTCACAAACATGGGGACAAAATGCTCCACACGAAGTATATCCCTCATTGGTGAGATCTGATCATAAACTAATCTCACTGGAAATCCACATCCCGCCCCACCCCAAACAAAAAGACCATAGTGAAGAACTTCTCTAAAGCAAACTTCACACTACTCAAGACTGGTGTGGTATCCTTCAAGGCCCCTGAGTCAGAGGAAACCACAACCCAAGCTGCGGAAGCCCTTACAAATGCCTTCTATGAACACCTCCAGGACTGCATGGATCAGGCAATCCCAAATAAAACCAAGACTCTTTCCACAAAGGGCAAGCGTCCAGTCTGGTGGACCCCAGCCATTAACAAACTTTACAATAAGAGGAGAAAGCTATTACATGATAGAACAAAATCCATAAAAGGGAAGTCACCCCTGATCATTATTAGTAAAAAATACGAGCACTCATAAAATCAACTAAGGCCAATTTTGAGAGAAAAATTGCCATGGATTCAAAGGACAATCATAAGGCCTTTTTCAGCTATGTTAGGAACCTGGGTGGAAACTCACAGATATGCTCAGAATTAGTCCAAAATGATACAAAAATCACTGAACCCACAGACATTGCCAACATACTGGCAGACAGGTTCAGTGCAAACTTCACCCCTCTCCCCTAAAGGAGAGATAACTATCCCAGCCGAGTGTAGCCTCCCGGACATCTCAAATGCGCAGGTGAAAGCTGCTCTCTCTAAAGCTAAAAACACAGCATCAATGGGACCGGATGGTGTCCCCGGCTGTGTGCTACACGAGCTAAATGAGGAATTAAACCCGCACATAAGGCAGCTGTTTAATCTCAGCCTTACCACAGGATACGTGCCCAAGGAGTGGCGACGGCAACTGTGGTCCCACTCCACAAAGGTGGCGCCTCACGGACCCTGGTAATTACCGCCCCATAAGCTTAACAAGTCTAGTCTGCAAAGCTATGGAGAGGATCATAATGGAGCTCATAAACAAAGATATAGGGGACTTGCAGACATTGGACCCGACCCAGTTTGGCTTTGTCAAGGGAAGATCATGCCTTTTGAACTTGGTCGACTTCTTGAAATAGTCACCAAGGCCATTGATGAGGAAAGGCAGTCCATACAGCCTACCTTGACCTTGCAAAGGCTTTCGACACAATACCCCACTCGGGTATTGTAGAAAAACTTACCAGCTTAAATGTAAACCCATATGTCACAAGATGGGTTGCAAACTGGCTTAAGGACAGAACCCACAGGGTTAGAGTTGCTGGCGCTGTGTCAGACTCCAAGCTGGTCACAAGTGGTGTCCCACAGGGCTCGGTCCTTGGCCCCTATTGTTTGGCATCTACTTCTCAGAAGTACAGGCCAACATGGGAGGACTTTGGCTGACAAAGTTTGCAGATGACTGCAAACTGGGCGCCATAGTGGAAAGTGCATCGGACACGGATATCCTTCAGAAGGGACTCACTGAAACAGATAGCTGGTGCCAGAGCCATGGCCTGAAGTTAAACGCCAAAAAATGTATAGTCATACCCTTCGGGAAAAACAAGGTAACCCCAAGCTACCATATAGGTGGCAATCCACTAAGCACAGAAGAGGTTATCAGGGACCTGGGGACCCAGGTTGACAGTGGCCTTTCTTTGACACTCACATTGCTAAAGTGGTTAGAAAGACCTTCTACATTGCCCACCTGATCACGAAGGATTCACATCCAGATCTAGTGAGGTCATTGTTCCCCTGTACTCTTCACTTATCAGACCAATGATCGAGTACAATGCCCCATTCGGGATGTATCTCACCCGACATCTGCAGCAATTGGAGAGACCCCAAAAGTTCCTCACCAGAAGGATAAAGGGACTCCAAAATCTGTCATATGCTGCCAGATTGAAGAAACTCCAGCTCTATTCAGTCGCATACCGTCTGCTCAGAGGTGACATGTGCCTGACATACAAGGCCATGTCCAACCCGGAATTAATGGACATGCTCCACCTCAAAAATCCAAATCCACCAAAACCACTAGAGCAAGCGACTTAAACCTTAGCACGGATATAAATAGGACGTGCTGGAGGGATAGATTTATCACTCAGAGACTCCCTATGCTGTGGAATAAAATCCCGGTCCATGTGAGGCAGAGCACCTCGCTGACTCTGTTCAAGAGAAATCTAGACCTGTGGATGGGAGATCGTAGGTTTACCCCGGGAATCATCTCTGGGTCACTGCTGGACAGAGGCACAACAAACTAATGGGCACAGTATTTTTTCATATAAGGGGTGGCGTAAGCCACAATAATTTGGGCTAGGCTTATAAATGCCTTAGGGCAGATAGCCTAGTATAAACCTATGAACCTATGAACAATGCTTAGGACTTATTGGTCCTGGGTAAAGGACATTCCATTTTTTAGCATGCAGGGTGAGTTTACCCTCCTAGGGGTGCAATTACTTGGGCATGGCTGGGAAGAATGAGACACAAGTCATTGCAAACTTTTTCCATAAGGGGGTGGATTACCACTCCCAGTTTTCGAGGTGGGAGCACTCCATTGCTTCGATCTCTGCATACCCTGAGACTGTAGTCTTGGTGGTCTGTTGCCCCTGGGTTTGAAATGAGAAGGCCTGGAAGGGACTGGAAAGGGCCAGTTTTTAGAAGGCCAATGCCTACTGAATCTAGGTGGCTGTACTGCAAGAAATCTAACAGATTGCATAGATTTAACTTTTTCCTCCATCTTTTTAAGGACTTGTTCTGCTTTTGTGCCAAACAAGAGTTCCTGGTTTAATGGAGCATCTAGCAATTTTGCTTTGACATGGTCTGGCAAGATTTGTTCCTTCAGCCAAGCATGCCTTCTCAGTACAGACCCATCGACAGCAGCCCTGCAAGATGCTTCTAAGGCATCAAAACCACCCTGCAAAGTATGTTTACTAACTTGGTTTGCAGAATGCATTAACACTTGTAAATCTTTATTCTCTGCACAATCTGGAAGCAACAACATTTTCTGTTTAATTAGTTCCATGATATGCTGCTGATACTTCAACATGTGAAACTGGCAATTTAAAGCCCTTATGGCAAGAATTGCAGAGGTGTATACCTTCTTACCCCATCTGTCTAAAGCTCTAGAATCGCTGTCCGAAGGGGTAGGGTTTTTGGCTGTAGTGGCCTTAATACCTTTAGGTTCCTGGGAAATGGTCTCTGGATCTGCAGTGGGATTCTTAGAGAAATTTGTGCGAGTCAGGCTCTCTGTAGTACTTGCCAGGCTTTCTAGGAGCTGGAGGTAAAGAATCAGGAGTAAGACTGGACTCCATGAAGACATCATCTAAATTATTCAAGACAGGGGGTATAGCTAGAGGCCTGTGCTGAGGCAAGTCTAAAAATTCTCTGAGTCTCTTTGGACTGTGGGTAGTCCTGGCATTCCCAGCAGAAATGCTCTCTTAAGGTATGCAAGGTTTCACCAAAATAAAAGTCCTCTGGAGGGGAGGCAGAGGGAATGAAATCCCCTGCATCTGAATCCTCATAGATAGATAAGGGAATGTCCTGCTAATCAGAGTCATCGGACTCACAGTCTGAAGAATCAGAAGGAAAATCAATCCTTTGTCTTATAGAGGGGGAAGGCTGGCTTCCCCTAATTAAAGTTATAAGGTCTTCAGCCATTCTAAACATTTGTTTCCGTGGCATGGGAGCTTCAGCATGTACTTTGGTCATCAGTTTTCTAGGCGTAGTGCAAACTCTGGGCCTGAGAAACTCGGTAGTTTTAGTCAAAAACAAAAATGTTGGTTTAATACGAACACCGGAAGGTTGGAATGCACCCTCAGAAGCCGGTGCCTGCACAGCAGCTCTGGACCCATCCAAGGTAGAGACATCTGCAGGTTCCATAGTCGAAGAAGCAACTCGCAGCATACCAGACTCCGAATGCGTCTCAGCAGAGGCCTGCGAATCTGCAGAAACGGGCATCAGGGGCTGCAAAGGCACCTCACTGAGTACCGGCCTAGGAGGTCTGTTCCTGTCTTTATCCTTACGTTTTTTCGGAACATCGGTTAGTCGGAGAGTTTGATGCCATTTCGGAATATGGAGAATGAGAGCGAAAGAATTTAGCGACAAAGATAGCCTGACAACGAATAGTTTGGGAGTTAAACTAGGCACAAAACTGACAGCGAGAGACGTCGTGATCTGGGCCTAAACAGGTGACGCAGTAAGAATGAAAATCTCTGAGGTATTTGCTTTCTATGGGCAAGACAATTGTTAACTTTTTCTGACATCGGTTAGAGCAAGAAAAACGCTTGAAACTCAAAAAATTAAAATGTCAGGTTGCGGCCAACCGGCACTTGCGAACTGCTTCTGCTTTGGGCTCCCGCGCGGCAAGAAAAACTGATGTAATGACATCGGCTGCAGGTTTTATACCCCTGACTTCATGGAAGAGGTGACAGCATCCGACACAGAAATCCCAATAATCTGGTATTCGGGCCGACTGAGGGCTACCTGCAGGCAAATAACCCAAGTGTGACGACTGCAACAGTGAAACACGAAGAACATCAGAAGGACATCTTGTGATTAAGGCAGAGTAAAAGATGAAAAATAGTAGTAGCAATCAAATATACAATACAAATTATATGAAAAGATGGACTTTAGAAACTTTCTAGTTCAAAAGACGAAAATGTTTTTAAATTATCCTTCAATATCTAGCTAACCTAGATCTGCAAAAGTTATTCTGGAGCATACTAGAGCTCTACAGAGGGTGTGTAATGTTATGGAAATTCTTTTTACTATAATAAAGTTTTGTTAGAAATGTATTGCATTTGTCAAGTGAGCTAAATACAGCAGAAGTTGATGAAGACTCAGTCCCCAATTTCTTTTATTTTTCTTTTTTCCATTCTCCCGTCTTTTACACACTTCCCCCATCTCTCTCAAGTTATTCTGGGCCAGCAAATGCATTAATGATGCAACTCCTAACACCATAAGCGATAGGTGTGTTTACTTAATGTATTATATACATACCTCTCAACCTCTTAGAGCAAGAAATCTGGACAAAGCCATAAATAAAAGTTGGACAAAGGCCCAAAAATAAGGACAATTTTTTAATATTGCTCTTATAACCTTAGAAAGTTGATAGAAAGTATTGTTGTGCAAAATCTTACCATACCATAACTTTAGATGTCGTTCTCTTCTATATGCAGCTGTATTCCTAACATAAGGGAGTTTTGCCTCCAGTGGACTCGCGTACGTCCTGTTGCTACTGTGTACGTACATGCAACTTCCCGCATCTCTCTGCAAACGTTGGCCATAAACCGGTGTCTGGTACAAAACGGATGTCAGCACGCTCCTAACTCAAAACTGAATGGCGCTGGGACCAACAACTACAGAGAGGGTAGGCAAGTGTCAGGAAGAAGGCAGGGTGGGAGATTGTACAGCAGCATATAGAACAGGAGGACATCTAAAGTTATGATAAGATTTTATACAACAATACTATGTCCTTCTATTTATATGCTGCTGTATTCCTGACATAAGGGAGAGTGCAAAAGCTCCTATTATTAAGAACTGGGAGGGGGAACAGAAGCATTTTCCACAAAGCCATGGAGGATGGCTCTGGTAAATCCTGCTCTGGACCTAGAAATTATGTCCAACTTATAGTGCTTGGTGAAGGTATGGACAGATGACCTCTAAAATAGCAGACCCTTAAAGAAGGCACCAGAGGAGGACAACAATCTAGTGGAATATGCCTTTACTAGGAATGGAATCCTTCTACCATGGGCTGTGTAGCAAAAGGAGATAGTTTTAGAAATCCAAGAGGATATGGTTTGCTTAGAAACAGGATATCCCAGGGTTCTTGGGTGGTAGGAGACGAAGCCTGTCCAATTTACAGATGGATTTGGTTTTGGCCAAATACTATCAGAGTTGTCTATGTACATCCAAGGAATGGAGGATCCTTTCAGCAGGGTTTGAGGAGAAGGGAAGACTGTAGGAAGATTGATGGCCTGATTCAAGGAGAGTTCATTAACTTTTGGCATGAAAGACGGGTTAGTAAGTAAACAAACCCTGTCCTTGTGGAAAAATGCAAAAGGATGAGAGGCCATGAGGGCTTGCAGTTCAGAGACCCTTCTGGCTGAAGTAATGGCCACCAAGAGGACAGTTTTCCATGTATAGTGATAAAGGCAGCAGTCCCTGGCAGGCTCAAAAGGTGATAGGGTTAGCTTTTTCAAAAAATTTAAGTCCCTAGGAGAAGGAATGTGCTTCACTGGAGGTCCAAGGTGAAGTACCCCCTTCAAAAACAACTTATTGTGCACTCACAATAAAGGCACTCCACCTCTAGCTTCTCTAGGCTAGAGAAGCTAGAGGTGGAGTGAGTGGCAGGCATGCTGAGATGGCAAATCAGTGTCTTAATAGAAGAATCGGGCAAGCCAGAGTTAATCAGTTCACACAGGTAGGAAACAACCACTGGAAGTTCTACGGTCATTGGTTGTATATTTTGTTTTCGACATCAGACAGAAAACCTCTTCTTCTTGGATAGATAGGATTTTCAAGTAGTTGGTTTTCTGGCCTCCTGCAGTACCTGAAGCACGTCCTCTGTGAAAAGGTGCCTGAAAGGAATCAATGCCTTATCACCCCCAATGTAAGGTTCAGAGTGGAAAGTTGGGGGTGTACGAGTGTTCCCTTCTCCTGTGTGTGCAGGACCATCTGGTGGGGTAACTTGTGGTGAATGCCCTTGGCTAAATGATGTAAAAGGGGAAACCAATGCTGCCTTGGCCAATAGGGGGTCAACAGCAAGATTTTTGGTTGCTCTCTGAATCTTCAGCAGAACTGTTTGTATGAGTGGGAAGGGGGGGAATGAGTAAGCAAACATCCCCTTCCAAGGGAAGGAAAGAGCATCCACTCTCCATGCTTTGGGATGAGGTTCCCTGGAGCAGAAGGTTGGGAGTTGTCTGTTCATGAGGAAGGCAAAAAGATCCACATCCGAAATACCCCATTGATGGACCAGGTTAAGGAACACATTCCTGTTTAGCATCCATTTGTGGGATTGAGTCATGGTGCTGCTTAGAGCATCTGCTATCACATTCTCTGCAGAGGGTATGCAGATGGCTAGAAGACTGACTTGCTTGTCTAGGGCGATTTCCCATGCCTGCAGAGCAAATCTGCACAGGCGGTAGGACCTTGCCCCCCCCACCCATTTGTTTATGTACATCACACTGGTTGTTGTCTGTGTACTCTCAGCATGCCTGGCTGGATACGATCTATGGAAATTTGTAGGGCTAATATCAAGGCTCTCATATCCTTGATATTGATGTGTTCCCTGTGTTGGTTGAGGGTCCATGAGTTTCTAACTCTCCATATTCCAAAGGTTGCTCCCCAGCCTGTCTATGAAGCATCTGTGAACAGGTCCTAATTGGGGGTAGGCCTGGGTTGGCATTTACCTGGGCTATCCACCAATTCATTTCCTTGAACTCCAGGTGGTCTAAGTGTTGTTTCCAGACTGTTCTCAAGTACCATTGGAATTTTCTCATGTGAAGCTTTGCTATGGGTACCATGGGGATCATGGCAAGTCATGAATCCCAGGAGCTTGAGAAACTACCTTGCCAACAAGGCCTTAAGAAGGAGGATATCCTTGAAATAAAAAGTCAGAAACAAAATCTTGTCTGGGGGAAGACAGGCCATCACTGTTTGCATTAGGATTCTCCATTTCAAGAACACATGATCCTGGGAGGGAATCAGGGATGGTTTTTGGACGTTTAAGGTGAACCCCAGACTTTTCAGGAGGGAAATAATGACGTCTAGGTGTTGTAAGATGAATTAAATTGATGGGCCCTGGATCAGGATGTCATCCAGATAAGGGAAGAGTTGGATCTCCAGTGTTCTGGCAAAGGCGATGACAGGGGCAAGGCACTTTGTGAACATTCTTGGGGCTGTAGAGAGACAAAATGGCAAAGCACAGAAGCGAAAATGTGCAGAACTCACCGAAAACTGAGGGAATTTCCTGAAACGTGGACGGACTGGGATATGCAGGTAGGCAACCTTTATGTCTAAGGACACCAAGAAGGCCTAAGGAAGGATAAGAGGAAGAAGAGTTGGTAGCATGAGCATCCGAAAGGAGGGGACCTGGAGTAAGGTGTTGAGATGGCACAAATCCAAGATTGGTCTCCAGGGGCCTTCTTTCCTGGGGATCAGGAACATCCTGGAATAAAATCCCTTTCCTCTTAGTTGAGGAGATACCTCTTGAATTGTGCCCTGAGAGAGAAGGTCCTGCAGAACTGTGGGAAAGTAAGCCATGTGGTCTCTGGGGGGCTGGCTGATGCCTCTGAAAGTGGGTCTGGTCTCCCATACCATGAAATATCTCAATTTTATAACTGAAAGGATCCAGGAGTCCTAGGTTATCTGTTTCCAAGCCAGGTAGGATAAGGAAAGATGCATGGAAAGAGTGGTGTCTGGATATAATGACTGGTAGTCACAGACTACCAGGTTTACCCTGAAAGGGCTGTTTTGAAATAGAGGCAGAGGGAGCAGACCTGGAAGACGTCCGTTTCCTGGGATCCTTTTTCCTTCTGGGTGGCAGCTGTCTGGTAGGCTTCCTCACAAAGGAAGTTTTGGCTGGACAGTTCCTTTAAAAACTGGGAACCGGAGAGACAAAAATGTGTTTGAGCTCTTGGAGCTCCTTACCCTTCTCATGAAGGCCTTAAAGAGTTCTGCTGCTGCTGTACTAAATAAGGCCTTGTGGTCTAATGGAGCATCCATGAGTTTAGACTGAATGTCATCAGGAAGCCGCTGAAGTCTAAGTCAAGAATATCTCCTGATGACCCTGAGGCTGCAGTTCTAGACGAAGCCTCTACTGCATCATAACTGCACTTAATAGAGTGCTTCGTTACTTGAGTGCAAGAATTCAAGAGACTAGAGCTTTTGGCTTTGGCCAGGGAATCAGATAGGTCATCCAATTGCTTAAGAGGCATCCGAAAGAAGGGTCAGCGAATACCTGGCCATGTGTGTTTAGTAGTTAATCGCTCTCACTACTAAGGTGGCAGACTTGTAGACTTTTTTGCCCAGGCGCTCCATTAACCTGCTCTCCTTGTGAGAAGGAAGGAGGGAGATGAAAGGAAGTAATTTTGAAGATTTATCTGCAGATACAGAGATGATAAAAGGGTCTGCAGGTGGAGCCTTGAAGGGAAGTATAGTATCTTCAGGGACTTTGTAAAACCTGTCTGGGTGCTTATGAGCAAGGGTTGATAATCTGGGTTTTTACAGGCAGCTAGGAAAGCATCCAAGAAGGAAGGATGCACTGGAGAGACTGCAGACGGGTTAGGAGGCTATTTGTAGAAGGTCATAATACCTCTTGAGTTTCAGTGACCTGGCTGCAGTCCCACTTGAAAAAGTCCTTCATCTTTACAAGAGTCTCTCTAAAGGTGATATCTTCCCCTGGGGAGTCAGTACCATTAGACTCTTCCTCTGGGATAGCATACCCCAGAGGGGATGCAATTTATGAAGTGAAAGTCAGGGATTCATCTCCTGATGAGATGTCTCCTTCAGAGGATACAACAGCAAGTAGTTTACCCTTAGGGGTAGATACTGAAGGAGCCCGAGTCAGAATGGAGGCCTGGTGTAAGGCAAGGAAGGTGTTCAGTAGGCCTTGAGTAAAGCTCTGCCAGTCAGGCATCTGGTCCGAAGGTGCGGAAGCCAGAGAAGGAGCAACATGCTTAGTCCTTTGCTTATTTTTTTTGTGGGCATCCGACACAGAAGAATCAGAGATGCAGTGCAAGGACGGCGGGCCGGGCGGCACTCCACAATGTCTGAAGCAATGTCCTCGCGTACAATAATTTGGGAAATCCCACGTGGGCCCTCGGAAATTATGAGCCTAGGTTCACCCCAGCGCCAGAGTCAGATGGCTCCGACTCCATATTTGACATGCCAACAGCTTCTTTAACGGCCTCTTCCTGGGTGTCTGCCAAAGGAAGATCTGCAGATTCCAGGCCTTCACCGGCCTCGAGAGGAATGGCTGGAATAGAGGGCACAGTTGTAGGATCAGGCTGCAATTTTCTGGCCTTTTTAATGGACGGCTCATCCGAGGGACCCAACGTCAGATCCATGTCTCTGGTTAGAGGTTTCAAGGGTTGGTTCTCTACCGACAGCTTTAACGCAGCAAGACGACTACTAAGGGTTTTGGGGACAAAGGCCCAACAGATTTTACAAGTGTTGTGGTGGTCTTGGCCTAAACAAAACAGTCCAAGCTCATGCGAGTCTTCATGTGGAATCTCCCTTCCACGACGACACTTGCCTTTTCTTCCTGACATAAAACCCAAAACACAGCACAAACAATAATCAAAACCCCCTATGGAGTACTCATCTGAAATAGGACAGCACAAAGTCACTTTAACAAGTGAGCGACAGTCACACAGGCGACAGAAAAGTTCTGAGTTTGGTGCATGCTGATGTCCATTTTGTATCCATCGATTTATGGCCAACATTTGCAGAGAGATGCAGGACATCGCACGTACCTGCACAATAGCATCAATTTTTTGTAAAATGGCCGAAATGAATGCCGCCAGAGTGTGAGGGGGAAGGCTGAGTGGGAAACTATCTAAGGTTAAGGTAAGTTCTTACACAACAATACTATGTCCTATTCAAATACTACTGCTGTAATCATGACATCAGGGAGAGTGCAAAAGTTCCTGTCCTATGGAAGGGGAGGCAGACCACAAGCACTTTCCACAAATCCATGGAGAATGGCTATGGCAAACCCTGCCCTGGCTCTAGAGACCAAGCCCAGCTTGCAGTGCCTAGTGAGAGTGTGAACAGAGGACTATGTTGCTGCTTCGAGGATAGCAGCCTTGTCTAGTCCTTTAAGGAATGCCTCAGAGGACGACACTGCTCTGGTAGAGAGAGTCCTAACTGAGGCTGGGAGAGACTTACCATGAGTAGTGCAACAGCATGAAATAGTTTTAGATATCCAAGAGGATATGGTTTGCTTGGAAACGGGTTGACCCAGGGCTCTTGGGAGGCAAGCGACAAAGAGCCTGTCTGATTTGTGTAGGGATTTGGTTTTGGCCAAGTAATACCGGAGCTGTCTGTGAATGTCTAAGGAATGAAGTAAAAAAGGGTGGCAAATTTATATTTTGATTTAAAGATGGCTCACTGACCACTTTGGGCATGAGAGGGGTTAGTGCGCAAGCATACTCTGTCCTTGTGGAAGACTGTGAAGGGGGGAAGAGGTCTGCCATAAGGGCCTGGAGTTCCAAGATTCTTCTGGCTGATGTGATGGCCACCAGGAGGATAGTCTTCCAGGTGAGTGTTGAAGGGAAAAGTCTTTGGCTGGTTTGAAAGGTGAGAGTCAATTTCTCCAGGACAAAGTTAAAATCCCAAGGGGGGAAATGGGTTTCCTTGGGGGTCTGAGATTAAGTGCTCCTCTCAGAAAAAGTTTGACTTCTAACTTGGAAGCTAGAGGAGGTACCAAAGGCAGACATGCAGAGATGGCAGACCAATGTACTTTAATGGAGGAATAAGATAATCCAGACTTCATAAGGTCACACAAGACAAGATCACTTGTCACCACAATGAAAACCTCTTCCATTTTGACACGTAGGATTTTCTAGTAGTCGGTTTTCTGGCCTCATGCAGAATGTGGATCACATCCTCCGAGTATAGGTGTCTGAAGGGAATCAGCACCCTATCACCCACAGTGTGAGGCTCAGAGTGAACAGTTGGGGGTGTAGGAGTGTTCCCTTGTCCTGTGTGAGTAGGTCCATTCGGTTGGGTAACTTGTGGTGATTGCCTTTGGCTAGGTTAAACAGAAGAGGGAACCAGTGCTGCCTTGGTCAATAGGGAGTCACCAGCAAGTTTTGAGGCTGTTCCTTATGAATTTTCAGCAGGACTCTTTGTATGAGAGGGAAAGGGGGAATGCAAAGACGTACTCCCCTTTTAGGAAATCGAGAAAGCATCCACCCTCCCAGCCTCTGGGTGAGGTGCCCTGGAACAGAAGGTCGGGAGCTATGTGTTCATGGGGGAGGTGAAGAGATCCATATCTGGGATACCCCATCGATAGACCTGGTCCAGAAGCACGACCCTGTTCAGCATCCATTCGTGACACAGGGTCATGGACCTGCTCAATGAATTTGCCATCACATTTTCTGCAGAAGGGATATAAACTGCTTGTAGAAGCATGTGTTTCCCCAGCATGATTTCCCAAGCTTGCAGTGCTAGTCTGCACAGGAGGTAGGACTTTGCCCCCCCCCCCCATCACTTGCTGATGTACCACAGCACAGTGGTATTGTCTGTGCACCACCTCAGAGTGTCTGGTAGAAAGTGATCCTGGAAAATTTCTAAGGCCAGTATCCGGGCTCTCATTTTCTTGATACTGATGTGCTCCTTCTGTTGGGTGTGGGTCCATGTGTTCCTCACTCTCCAGTTTCCTAGAGTTGCACCCCAACCTTTGTCTGAGGCCTCCATGAAGAGATCCTGGTTGGGAGGTAGGGGCAGGCCAGGATTTCTCTGACTCTGGGAGATCCAGTATTTAAGGTCCCTGGTCAGACACGGCAGCATGGGAATCATGAATTCCAGAGAGTGCAAGTGTTTCCAGACTGAACTTCTATACCCCTGGAACTTCATGTGGACCCTTACCAGGGGGACCATGGGGATAGTTGAGGCCATAAACTCTAGGATTTTGAGGAATTCCTTGGCTGACATGGTTTTCAGGGGAAGAACTCCGTCGAAATAAGACGTTTGAATCACAATCTTGTCTGGTGGTAGGCAAGCCATCATTTCCCTTGTCAGAATTCAACACCTTAGGAACACCTAACCTTGGAAGGGTATCAGGGAGGATATTTTGAGGTTTACGGTAAATCCTGGACTGATGGCAAGGAGATGGTGAAGCACAGGTGTTGTAGGGCTGTGGAACGTGAGAGAGCCTGGATCAGGATGTCGTCTAAGTAAGGGAAAAGCTGCATTTCCTTTGTTCTGGCAAATGCCAGGACTGGAGCCAAACATTTTGTAAATACCCTTGGTGCTGTGGAAAGACCAAAGGGTAAAGCACAGAATTGAAAGTGTGTAGAGTCCACTGAGAAGCAGAGGTACCTCCTGAAAAGTGGGTGAATGGGGATGTGCAAGTAGGCATCTTTTATGTCCAAGGACATTAGGAAAGCCCGAGGAAGGATCAGGGGTAGGAGAGTAGGGATAAAGAACATCAACAAGGGGACGCTGAGGAAGGTGTTGGGGTGGGATAGGTCCAAGATTGGACTCCAGGAGCCTTTCTTACTGGGGACCAAAAATAGTCTTGAATAAAATCCTCTTCCTCTTGCCAAGGTGGGTAACTCCTGAATGGTTCTCTCAGCAAGAAGTTCTTGCAGGATTGGTGGGAAGAGAGGCATTTGGTCTCGGGGTGGTTGAGGGATGCCTTTTGGGGTGGGTCTGGCCTCCCAGGATATGAAGTATCCCTATTTTATGATTGAGAGGACCCAAGAGTCCTGGGTAACCTGCTTCAAGCAGGAAGGGAGAGGCGCATGGATAGAGAGGTGTCAGAGAGGAGCCCAGTAGTCACAGACTACCAGGTTTTCCCTGAAAGGACTGTTTAGAGGGAGGGGTAATGGAGGCAGGCCTGAGTGGGACCCGTTTCCTATGTTCCTTTCTGGGTTTTGTCTGAGGTCTCTTGCCAGAAGTTCTCACAAATGAAGTTTTTGTTGGGTAATTCCTCTGAAAACGAGGTACTGGAGAGACATAGATATGTCTCCGTTCCTTCCATTTAGTTTGGAGGGCTTTGAAGAGATCAGCAGCTGCTGCACCAAAGTGACTGTTGTCAAGAGGAACATCCAGGAGTTTGGATTTGATGTCATCCGGGAAAGGTTGCAAGCTCAGCCATGAGTACCTCCTGATGACAAAGCCTGAGGCAGCAGCTCTAGCAGAGGCTTCTACACCATCATAGCTGCACTTAATAGAATGTTTTGTGACCTGGGAGCAAGAGCTCAGGAGGGAAGAGATTTTCGCCTTGGCAGGGGAATCCGTCAGTTCTCCCAATTGTTTTGTTATATATGCCATGAGAGCCAGGGCATATTTAGCCATATTTGTCTGATAGGTGATGGCTCTTATAGCCAGGGTGGCAGAAGTGTAAACCTACTTTCCCAGGTGTTCCATCATCCTGCTCTCTATCAGAGGGCAGAAGAGAAGTGGAGGGAAGCAATTTGGAATGTCCAGGTCACAGAAATGACTGCCGGATCGGCAGCAGGAGCTTTGTAGAGAAAAGTTGCTGCCTCAGGCACCTTGTAGAATCTGTCTGGATGCTTGGGGGCTGTGAATCGGGCTTTTTAGAAGCGGCATGAATGCATCCTGAAAAGCAGGGTGTGCAGGGGGCACAGCAGAAGGGCTGGGAGACTCCAACTGGAGTAATTCACAATATCTTTTTTTTGTCTCAGTGAATTGGCTGCTATCCCTTTTAAAGAAATCTTGCATCTGGTGGAGACGGCGGTGAAAAACAGTGGAGGGTAGGAGGGCCTGAAGCCAGCCTGAACTCCATCACATCTGATTCTATGTCTTCGTGAACTACAATTTGAGAAACTCCATGCGACCCCCTATGAAATAACGAGCCTAGTTTCCCTCCAAGATGTGACCTTGGGCAATGGAATAGTTTCCTCTGGGCCTTCCGCTACAGGAAGCTCTGAGGACTCCGGCTCGGACTCCGAGCCTTCACTGGCCACAAGAGGTATGGCTGGAGTGGAAGGTGCAGCAGTCAGTTCAGGCCTGTTCTTTCTGGCCTTCTTGACTGGGGGGCTCTTCCGAGGGTTCTGACATCGGATGCATACATACGGTTAGGTGTTTAAGTCTTTGGTTCTCAAAGTACAAAATCAAAGTTGCTAGAAGGTTTTGGGGACAAAGGCCTGACAAATACTACACGTGGTATGGTCGTGTTCTCGGCCTACACAGAATGAGAATCCTTATGGGCAATTTGCCTTCCAAACCTATACTTGCCCTTCCTACCGGACATGAAACCCAAACCAGTAGCAAGTAAAGATTAGAAAACGCCTATGGGGTACTTATCTGGAGTCTGATGTAGAAAAACACTTCTTCCAATAAAGCAATGACTGGAGCTGGGAGTCACACGTGGCAGAAAATTCCTGAGGTGGATGCGTGCTGATGTCAGCTTTATATCGGATGTCCATTTACAACTGATGTCAGAGAAGAGGCGCAGGACATCGAGCACAGCCTAGTAGTAGCATTTAACTTTTGTATAATAGCCGGAAGTTCAAGAGTTCACCAGAGCAAACTCCCTGATGTCGTGAATACAGCAGCATATGAATAAAAGGACATCAGCAAGGACCAAGTCACAGTTAATTTCCCAGTTTTCACAGGTAAATTCCTACTACTATGCAGTACGCATGAATGTATGGGAGGAAATATGTTTAAAATAAACATCCTCACACTTTACAAACTACACCACACTTTCATGGGGAAATGTTCAATAGTCCCCCTACGAATAACCTGAATCATCCTTAATGTTTTCAATACTGTCTACTACTTCTACAGCAACTATTGATGCATTCAAAAATATTCTGCAGCCATAAAACTACAGAAAAATTGCCATAACTCAATTCCATTTATAAAATGACAGAAAACATAGCTGAATGATCTAAAGTATGCTTATCCTTAATCCATTATTCTGATATGTAGATAATAGGGAAAACACCTTTAAGCAAAGTGGGACCAGAGTTTATTTGTACAGATGTAGACAAGAACCTTCTTCATGGACATTCCTTATGGCTTCCTGTACAGTGAGATTTCAGAGAAAGATGAAAGCACAGTACTAAAACATGCTGGATAAATCAGTCAGCCTTGGGTAAACATATGATGCCTGTTTAGTATTACAACATTCTCCAAAGCAGCAGATGCTCAAGGAGGAGAGTAGTGTTTCTTGCTCTAAACAAGGCAAATAATGCAAAACTGTGGAAGGTAAAGAAAAGCTTTGTGAAACGGTAAGAAAAATGCAGCTCAGGCAACTCAAGGTTGCCTGATTATAAGCTAACCCATAAAAGAAACAAGCCAGCAATTTGTATCCCCTCCCAATCACTTCTTCCATAACTCATCACTCTGCAGATTAAATCATAGTTCTTAAAAACTGATATACGTCTAAGTAACATCTATATAAAGTACAGTTGTGTACCTACCATAAATGTAGATGTTAGAGTGTATTCACTGTTGCAGTCATTACTCTTGGGTTATCCTGCTGGCAGGCTACCCGCAGTCGGCCAGAATTCCAAAGTCTAGGTCCGGCGTCAGTTGCTGTCGCCTCTTCCCTGACGTCAGTGTGCCAGGGGTATAAAACATGCAGCCGACGCCATTTTCTTCAGTTTTTTCTTGCCCCAGATGTCAGGTGCCCCCAAATTGGTAGGCTGAAAAAATATGCCAATAAAAATGCATGCACAAAAATAAAATTTCCTTCATCTACAAGCAAACACACCAAATAGGTTGTATAGGATAGTGAAGTGCAGATAGACCCAGCAAAGAAAAGGGGGATGGTGGGTGGGTAGCCTGGACTGCAACAGTGAATACAGTCGAACATCTACATTTATGGTAGGTACACAACTGTACTATGTTCATCGTGTTTCACTGTTGCAGTCATTGCTCTTGGGTTGAATCTCAAAGCTGAGGATGGGTGGCTGGGCTAAATAGAATTAGGAGAGGCTATGAGGCCCTGCAGGACTGCAGTGGCAAAGCCTGCCCTGGACTTAAAGAGGTAAGTGGTAGTGCTTTGTGAAGGTGTGCACTGAACTCCAGGTTGCAGCCTCTAAGATATCTTTGGTTGGTACTCCTCTGAGAAAGGCTGAAGTGGCTGCTGCTCTGGTGGAATGAGGCCTAATGCCCTTAGGCAATGACTTGCCATGTTGAGAATAGCAGAAACGGATGCAATGGCCTATCCATTTAGAAATAGTCTGTTTTGAGATAGCCTTTCCTTGTGATCCTGCAGCATATGACACTAAAAGTTGCTCAGTCTTTCTGATAGCTCTGTCCAAGTAGAAGCATAGCTGCCTGTGTATGTCCAAAGAATGCAGAATTTTCTCACCCTTGTTCTGTGGATTTGGATAAAACGTAGGCAAGTGAATGGTTTGGTTGAGGGCCACACCTTACACCACCTTAGGCATAAATGTAGGGTTTGTCCACAGAGAAACCCTGTCTGGATGTAAAATGATGAAAGGTTCCACAGCCATGAGTGCTTGTAACTCAGACTCGCATTGCAGAGGTTATTGCTAGGAGCAAAGCTGTTTTCCAGGATTTTATATCTGCTGTTGATGCTGGCTCGAAAGGAGGCAAAGGATGAGAAAAGATAGGTGATTCCGCATTGTAATGGGCTGAAATGACAGAGACATGAATCTTAATTGGTGAGAAAGAAAGGCCTTTGTTCAGCATCTCAGTTAGGTATTGTAAAATCTGAGGGATATTTGGTACACACGTGTCAATGCCTTGTTCCTGGTTCCAAGCACAGAATCTCTTCCATTTCTCTGCATAAGATTTTCTGGTACTGGGCCTCCTGGCCTCCAAGATAACATCCAAAACAGCTTTTGAAAGAGGAGTGTTCTGAATGGCTACATTATCCGCCATGCTGCCAGATTTAGGGTCCTGAGTTGGCTGTGCAGGATCTGATTGTTTTGCTGGGTCAGCAAGTGAGAAGTTTGAGGCAATATCCATGCTGGACCTTGAGAGAAGCTCTTTAGGATTGGGTATCAGTGCTGGCGTGGCCAGTCTGGTGCAATCAGTATAATTTTTGGCTTCTCTTGTCTAATATTTAGGAGTACCCTGGGAAGGAGGCGCAGTGGACGAAAGGCATATACTGTTAGGTTTTTCCAGCTGAAGGATGGGGCGTCCACTTTCCATGCTTGCTTGTGATAAATCCTTGTGCAAAATCTCTGCAATTGGCAGTTGTGAGGGGAGGCAAATAGATCTATGTCTGGGCATTCCCATTTCCTTATAATCATGCTGAAGACTTTGTGGATCCAGTTTCCATTTGTGGGGATCCATGAGGTTTCTGCTTAGTTCGTCTGCCAGAGTATTTGTTTTTCATGGCAGGAATTGTGCTTGCAGGTGAACTTGAAAAGCCAATGCTGTGTTCCATAAGGTCATTGCTTGTCTGCAGAGGGGGTAGGAATGTGTACCTCCCTGCTTATGTACCACATGACCATAGTGTTGTCTATCTTTATCAGTAACTGTCCTGGATGAAGCAGGTCCTTGAAAGCTGTCAGGGCATTTTGAACAGCTAGCATCTCTTTTTGATTGATGTGAAGATGCATCTGGTTTGCAGGCCATGTGCCCTGAATACATTTTCTTGCCATATGGGCCCCCCAGGCATAATCTGATGCATCTGTTGTCGGTGTCTGTCTGGCTGTGGGTAGACTGAATGGCAGACCCTTGTTGTAGTGACAGGCTTCTGCCCACCAATGAAACTCCTGTTGTAGGCAGGGAATGAGTGCAATTACTGTCTCCAGGCTGTGGCAATGCTGAGTCCAAACACTTTTTAGATACCACTGTAGTTTCCTCATATACAGTCTGACATATGGAATTAGTAGAATGCAGGATGCCATGAAACCCAAGGCCTGCAGGATTTTCCTTGCAGATAAGTAGGTTTTTGTTGCCAATTTCTTGAAGTAAGTACTCAGATGCTTTTGTTGGTCTGGCATGAGATAAGACATCTGGGCAGTTGTATTTAAGCTTGCACCCAGGAATATTATCTCTTGAGAGGGCACTAGTTTTGATTTCTTTTTGTTTACTGTGTACCCTAGGCCAATTAATCT
Organism: Protopterus annectens; assembly: GCF_019279795.1. NCBI lineage: Eukaryota > Metazoa > Chordata > Ceratodontiformes > Protopteridae > Protopterus > Protopterus annectens. Next base: position 178,008,305 of record NC_056748.1, read on the forward strand.
TTTTACAAATGCCAGATGCTGTAGAAGAATATCTTTGTTCTCTGCTTGAATTAGGCAGTCGTCCAAGTAGGGATATATTTGAATTCCTTTTTGTCTGTAAAACGCAATTACTGGTGCCAGGCATTTTGTGAAGACCCTGGGTGCAGTAGATAAGCCAAAGGGCAGTGCAGAGAATTGGCAATGCATTGAGCCAGCTATGAATCTGAGGTATCTTCTGCAAGATTGTCTGATTGGGACATGCAGGTATGCCTCCTTTAGGTCCAAAGTTACGAGCCAAGCCTTCTTGCCCAGCATGGGCAGTAGCTGCTGTAGAGTCAACATCTTGAATTTTGGAACTTCCAGAAACGTATTTAGTGTAGACAGGTCCAGTAAGGGGGCTGCCAAAAGAAAAGTGCTTGGATCTGGTAGAGGAAAGTCATTGGTACTGTTTCCCGTAAGGCTGTGATTTGTCTTCTCCGCTTTTGGAGGTAGGAGTACCCCATTGTTTAGGCCTGTATGAGCCTTGGGGCTGAGATCTGCCTCTGGGACGCCTGTATTTGTCTCTTTGTGCCCTGTCTGACACTGGAAAGGACCAATTTTTAGAAGGCCAGTTCCTGCTAAACCTGGGTGGCTGTACCTGTAAGAAATCTTTGGCTGTCTGCATGGATTTTGCTTTATCCTCCATTTTTTTCAACACCTCTTCTGCTTTAGTACCGAACAAAGTATCATGCTGTAATGGTGCATCCAATAATTTTGCTTTAACAAGATCAGGCAGATTCTGTTCCTTTAACCAAGCATGCCTTCTAATAACAGAACCTGTAACAGCGGCCCTGCAAGAGGCCTCCTGTGAATCATAACCACATTGCAAAGTATTCTTTCCCACTTGTTCAGCTGCATGCAATAAATCCTGCAATTCCTTGTTCTCTGAACATTCAGTATTTGTCAACAATTTCTGTTTAAACAGTGACATTAAATATTGCTGATATGTAAGCATATGAAACTGACAATTTAAAGCCCTTACAGCCAGGGTAGCAGAAGTGTAGACTTTTCCCCCCCCCATCTATCTAGAGCCCTAGAATCCCTATCAGAGGGGACAGGGTTTTTTGCAGTGGAAGCTTTGACCCCTTTGGGACCCTGAGATATAGTTTCTGGGTCAGCAGCGGGGTTTTTATATAGGAATTTAAGAGAATCCGGGACCCTGTAATATCTGTCTAGCTTAGCAGGTGCGGGGGGTAAAGAGTCAGGGGACAGGCCGGACTCTGAAAATACATCTACAATGTCTAGAACAGGTGGAATAGCAAGGGGTATGTGCTGAGGAAGTAGCAGAAAGTCCCTGAGCCTTTTCTTAGATTCAGAATAATCTTGGCTCTCCCAGTGGAAATGCTCCCTCATTCTATGCACGGTTTCCCCAAAAGAATAATCCTCAGGAGGAGAGGCTGAAGGAATGGATTCTTCCGCATCAGAATCCTCATAGGAAAGCATGGAGTAATCCTGTTCAGAAGAGGAATCAGAGGAAATAGAAATCTGATCAGAAGAATCATACTCTGTCTCTTGCCTAGGCCTCTTATCAGGAGGGGGATGGGAGCCCCTGATCAAAGTAATTAGGTCTTCGGCCATTTTGAGCATGTTTTTTTAGGCATGGAAGTCTGAGAGTCTGAGCAGGAGAATGCTGTACTTGTTTCTTTGTCTTTAGAGCTGCTTTAGTCTTTGAAACTGAAGATGGCTTAATATATAGTTGTGTAGGTCTGAAGACACCCTCAGAAGCCGATGCCTGCTCAGCGGCTCCGGACCCATCTGAGGGAATGATTTCAGAGTGTCCAATACCTTGAGTATCCAGAGGCCCAGTCGGCTCCAAGTGGGAGTCGGAAGCAGCCTGTGGCTCTGAGGTAGCGGGTGCCAGGGGCTGCGAAAGCACCTCACTGAGAACCGGCAACTGGCCTAGCAGAGGCCTCGTCTGTTTTGGACCTCAGATGCCTATCCTTTTCCTTGTCATTGCGTTTTTTTGTAAACTTCGGTCGTCAGCTGTTCCGACGGCATTATATAATTAAATCTTCGGCCAAAGTAATGAAATGCAAAATCGAACTGACGCTTAATAGTGCATTGGTTAAATCTAGCACAAAACCGACAGCTAAGCAACATTGTGATCAGGGCCTATGCAAGGCATACAGTAAGAGTGAAAATCCTTATGAGGTATTTGCTTCCCACAAGTAATACAGTTGTTAACTTTTTCTGACATTGGCCTGGAGCAAGAAAAATTTTCCCCAATGGGGTACTTAGCTTTAATGAAGACTTTGTTTCTGAAATTCGTATTTGAAAATCTCAGGAGTCGGCCGACCGGAACTTGCAAACTGCTTTTGCTTCGGGCACCACGTGGCAAGAAAGACTGAAAAAAATGGAGTCGGCTGCATCTTTTATACCCCTGGCGCACTGACATCAGGGAAGAGGCAACCGCAACCGACGCCGGACCTAGACTTTGGAATTCTGGCCAACTGAGGGTAGCCTGCCAGCAGGATAGCCCAAGAGTAAATGACTGCAATAGTGAAACACGATGAACATCACCCTAAAAGGGAGCAATAGGTCCCTGGCCATTACAGGAACTGCAGAAACCATGCAGTTAGTTTGATGCATTGAAGGTCGAAGTACAGCTTGCCAAATAAATGGGTAAACACACAACTGTGATGTCTGACAAGATATTTCTTTAGATGAGGCTACAGCAAACAAAATCAAATGTGATTGGATCAAAATGTGGCTACAAGAATGCCCTTGGCCTTTTGTACATTTTCTCTCTCAAAGATTTATTATAAAGGGAAATAGGGGAAATGAGTAAAGATGATGTGGCCACTGCTGGACCACAGCATTCTGGGTTATATATCCCTGTGGGGTATTAGTGACAAAAAGCAGCTGTATTTGGCAATGGTAAGGTATACAGACAGGATTGCAGCACAGTCTAACCTAACAGCAGAAAACAGCATTTGTTGCTGACTGACCCACTGAAAGACTACTTGTGAAGCATCAGTAAGCCCTGTCTAAGCTTTTCTGCAAAAGAAGCAGGTTTACTGGGAATACGTTTTGCAGTCAGAAAGCAGCATGTCATTGGGGCAAATCCCACAGCCTAAATGCCTCACCAAATTAGGGTGTAAAAATGACCCCCCCCCACCCCAACAATTTGCTGATGTACTATACCACTACATGGTTGTTTAACTGCATCATAATCACAACCTGTGAAAGGGAATTCTGTAGTCTGCAATGTGATGCTTCAGTGTTTAGTGAGAGACCCATGGACCTGAATATTTTTAGTAAGTCACTCTTTGCTCTTATCAGAGACTACATTCGTGTTGTTGCTGCCAAGTGCCAGTCATACAGGTAAGGGAATACTAGAATGTTCTTTCGAAGAGTTAAAGTTGCTGTGGCTGCCATGCCTTTGGTAAATCCTGGAGCTGTGCTGAGACCAGATGGGAGGGCTTGAAAATGATAGTAATGGTCTCTAACCCTGAAAATCAGGAATCTCCTGGACACCTTGGTCAACATAATGTATAAACAGGCATCCTGGAGAATTAAACAGCAGTGTACATAATCTTCCTGTAGCCATGGAAGGAATGCTTGAACCACAACCACCTGATATTTTTCTTTTTCGTTACACACTAGTTCAGGCCGCTTACATCAAATACGGACTGAAGGTACGTTCTCTTCTTGGGACCCAAAAGGAATCCTAAATAAGCATGGACCCTCTTTGGTTTGGTGGTACCCTCTCGGATGGAAGTTCCGAATAAGAAGTTTGATATCGGTAGCTTGGCTTTTTACATTTGCCTAGTGGTAGTTTGTAGTTTTTTTGCCTGGAAGTAAGAATGCTGGTCTTGGGGAAGTTACAAAGAAAATGCTGCAGCCTCTGGATACTAACTCTCTGATCTACAAGTCCTGCGTGATGGCCTACTACACAGGAAGATTCAAGAAGACAGTGGAACAGCTGAGCAAGTATTCAAGGATTCTGCAGCAGTCCCATGGACAGAACATTACCTGACATCAAGGATTGAAACAATACTATTTTCATGAACTTTAATCATACTTTGACTTAGGAATGGGGTCCAGTCCCATCATGGTATTAGAAATCCAAAAGATTTGGAGAAATTAAAAAAAGGAAGATTGTGGAATCCCTGATTCTATGGACCACCTCTGCCTCTAGGGTGACACCCACTATGGAAACCTCTCGACTGTTGATTTCTGTCAAAACTTTACTCAAATGAAAACCACCGTCTCTTCTTAATACCATAAGTTATATGAACTCCTTTGGTTTTGTGATAATGTTCTGTGAGAAGAATGTCACTTCAACAGCCATACGCACCTTTTCCTTCTTCCTCATTTCTTTGCAGCTTTCTTTCACCTGATGCGCAAACCTAAGGAAAAGCCATTTTAAAGGGGCCCTGCTAAAATATGCACTGCAGTTATCAGCAAAATTAAAACTCAGCCAGACATGGTGACAAATGACAATGCCTGACCTAGCTGCACTGGTCAGTCCTTAACTCTGTTGTGTAAGAGTCTGATGTACAGAATTTCCCACTGGCTAAGGTAACCACCAGGGAAAGTGGTTTCCACTGTAAGCTTTCATGGAGCAGCTTTTTTCAGCATCTCTAATTTTTTTTTCAGCTAAACCTAGTCATATGCATTACAGCTCTGATAGAAAAGCTGCCTAGCATATATATATATATATATATATAAGCACTTGCCAAAGTGGTCTAAACAGTACAGACTCCTTTGTCAAGCAACAAACTGCTGGGACTCTATTTGGAGAGCTCCTTCTCAAAGGTGGTGGTCACAACATAAAGAGGCATTACTCCGACATTCCTGGCTCATGGGGACAGAAGACTTGTCCTATCATTTTTTGGAATGTGTCAACACTCTGGGTCTAGCAAAGTCTTGTACAAAATCAAAGCAATGTTCTGCAGGGAGAATCACCCAGAATGTCATTGAGGGAGAGTGAAAAAAAGGTTCTGTAGAAATTCCTCATCTAGGAAGACTAGGTCAGTGGGCTGTGGACCCATCAACTCTAAAATCACCCAAAATATGGGATTCTTTAGAGGATATTAAGGAAACATCTCACTCTGAAGTCAGTACCCAGGGCAGGGGACTCCAGCAGTGAGTCCACAAGTTTAATTTTTCATTTCATTTTCCTGGGAAGATTCAGGAAAGGGATTTATTGTAGTATGAGGAGGAAGACTCTCCACAGGACACTGCTCATCTGCCCCGGTTGTGACATTTGACCACCTGCATCTTTGTTGGGTGAAGATCAGGCCAAAGTGCTAGGATTCAGGAGCATTCAGGGTAGAACCAGTGAAGTTAGAGTTTATGAGCACTTCAAACAACCCTCAAGGTTGCCTCTATCATGTCCTGCTCTTGAACAGTTAGCAATGAAACATTTGGTACTGAGGAAGCTGGCAGCGTCCTTGATGCTGACACTAAACAACTCAAAGAAGGAACCACCAAAGCTGGTGGAACAGACTGATAGCATTGAGGAAGCCTTCACTGATGAAGTGTTGAATGCCATTAGTCAACAACTATCCCAATTGTTTTTATGGGGAAACGGGCATCCTGGACTTCTACACAGTACAGCTAATCAATTGACTTGAGGCAGGGCAAAATTATTGACAGTGACCATTCTGAATGGGGTCTTTTTGATGAATTGGTTTAGGCCACTGATCCAAAACTGGTCTGAGGTCCTTATTCTTTTCTGGAAACAAAAAGATTCTTGAACAGACTCCTAACACTCTATGGTCTGGTGGGACCCTCCTTGACAGACACCTTCAAGAGAGTTGCTCACATTTGATGGAGTGCAGTATCTGATAACTTTGACTTTTGAGGTGACGGTTTCAAAAAATGGTATGGTACAGTCTCTGCATATAATCTTTCACAATCAGATGACCTGCCTCATGACCACCACACAGATGAGTGAGGAGAAATAAGCACTTTCTGTCTATCTCCAGAGGTTATCAGTCGGGCAATCTTTCAAGGGTGATAATTTTGCCTTCTGGAGAAGGGTTCTCTGTACCCCTGGTTATGTGGACCCCTTCAACCGAGTAGTCAGCTGCTATTACAGGAAACACCTCTGTCACAAATGTCTATATTGGAGGAGGTATCAAAAGGATGACGCAGAGATTTTTTGAACCAAAGGGATTTGGAACCTTTCTGGTTACTTCTGAGAGATCTATGAAGGTTCTCAAATCTGACTCCCAAGGCAGACAGTTTTTTCCTTTCCTGTTCATACTGTATCAGCTTCTCCTTTACTATAGAACCGAAGAGTGAAGAACCAAAATGAGCATTTTGAAAGGCCACTTCAAAGTTGTCTGCAAAATCACATTGATGGAGCAAGCAATGGCTCAGAGGGTTATGCCAGTACCTGCCACTCTGGCTGCTCCATTGCTGTGCTGTGATACAGATGCAAGGAGAGCTTTATGATGTTTTGCATGGTATTCAGGGTGGTCCATAGCCACTGACTAGACAGGGTTAAATTACTGCTCTCAGGGCAAATATGCCAGAAGTGTAGGTTTGTTTTCCCATCATGATGACTGCACTGGACTCCTTGTTCTGTAGAATGGCAACAGCTAAGTCCATCTAGGAGTTCCTTAGTGACTGCTGTAGCAATCATTCAGTCCACTAGTGGACTGCTCCACCAAAACTGCCTACTCTTAGGACACAAGACCTTGACAGGTTTCTTTGAAGAGATTCTGTTTTTATCAGGTTCCTGCCATGCCCTCCTGGTGACCACATCTATCAGACAATCTACAGGAAGGCCCACCTAAGAAGTTTGAATCGTATAGCTCTGTCCCTTCTAACAGCACTTTTTCTGAGTGTGTGGTCAGATGGCAAAAATGCCCTCTAATTCACCACTTCTAGGACATCAGTGAAAAGGGACATCTTCAGTAGGGAAAATGTGGAGGGATGTATCCCCCCACTCATCCATGTCAGACGTGATGGGCTCCTAATTGGAGTCACAGTATTTCCTTTTACACAACCTCTTTTCAAGAATCCCTGGCTGTGACGAGTCAAAGTCTACAGAAGAGATGTAATGGACAGAAGAGATGTAATGGACTTGCTGTGAATCTCCAAAGGATACGACTTTACCCTGTCGCTGGAAGCTATGATGAATTGGCTTAAGAGCTGCTAGATCTCACAGGGAGAACCTAGTACCAATGGACGTCCTATAGCTAGCCTCAAGAGGAGAGGCTGTCATCCTCTACATTGCCTCAAAGGCAAATCTAGAATTTGTGTTCAGTGATGGAGCACTTCTCAGAACAGAGATCTCTGCTGAGGCATAAGTGGGTGCTGTCATAGAACGGGGCCCTGATGCACAGGACATGGAAGGCCTCAAGACAGAGATTAGAATTTCTGGCTCAAAAAACAAAGACCCAAACACTGAAAATGGTTCAAATATTGTTGCCCTCAAGCATAACACTGACATCACTTCATTAAACCTTGGATTGGAAACCCACTCAAAGTCGTTAAATGCGTCAGATGCAATACTGTAACCAAGACAGAATTCGTGTTGGTATGAACTTTATAGGATCCAGAAAGACAAAACTATTAATGCAAAGAATGCCACCAGGGAAGAAGCCAAAGAGATGGGGGGGGGGCAACTCAATCAGCCCTGGTACCAGAGGTGGACAGTATGATACCTAGAGTCCATCTTTCTGATGAATGTCTGCTGCCAGATTTAGAGGGAGACTTGTCAAAGCGGACTTGGGCTTTGGTGCCAAAAGGGGAGAAATTTTCTTACCAGGAACCTTGAGAGAAAAATGGACCTGGCTCATTGGGACAGTATCTCTACAAACCCCCCCCCCCCTTTTTCTGGCTTGTCAGCTTAATGTAAGAGAATAAGACCCTCAAAATTAACTTATTTTTCTTGTCTGCCAAAGATCTAGTACCAAATCATTTACAAAAGGAGCAGTCTACCTTTACATGTTCCACACCTAAGCCAGTTACACACAAATCATACACATCTTGGGGTGGGAGTTTGTGCCAACTACTGCTACACATTTTAAAGCTTTTAACCTTATCATATCAAAAATGAATCACGAATTATGGGAAATGTGTGAAACTCAAGGCAGTGGTGTACTAGCTAATGGCCAAACTGGATCTGAAGAGCAGCAGCTCATAACTCAAATGTCAGACTAATTAAAAAGGATCTGGAGTTTCAATGATAAGAAAGTGAGAAGGGAAACTATTGCAGCTGTTATCCCACTGTTCAAACAGCATTTATGGTTAGTGAATTCACACTACTACAGTATGTTCACTGCAAGGACCACTGCTGCAGTACCATCCATAACACATGGGAGGTATACTAAAGCAGTATGTGAGCTGCAGCTGCCACAGACATGGGAAAGGTGAGTACATATGCCCTGCCCAAATACAGTGGCAAACCCAGCCTCTTACATGAAAGAATGTTTTGTTTGTTATGTAAATAAATGGCTGTCAATATAGCTGACTCAGAAATATTTTATGCTGAATCATTCCAGAAAAAGGCAACATTAGTAGATGCTGGCCTTGCCGGTAACCATTTGATATTACAAGACATGCCACTGTGTGCCCTGAAACAGCGAGACTGAATGACAGAAAGCTCAGACCTGTATATATCAAACTTGCTCTTTCTTCACGTAATCCCTTTCCTCCAACATAGGAAGATCTCGGAGCTTGCTCCATGCCAAAAAATAAATAAAATAAAGGTAAAACTCTGATATTTGGCATTTGCCACTCTGAATTTTGTACCTCCCCCCCAAATTCCACACCTTAAAATAACAAAAAAACAAATGTGCTGTAATTTGTTTTGCAAGGTTAAGTTTTTTTTTTCATTGTGATCTCAAAAGAAATGTAGACCGACATTTAGACAGGGCTTATTTCAATACTGATCTCCTATGCTTCCCTGGCATGAAACAGACAAATAGCTAGTGTGTTCACCTAAAACTCTCCTTTTGTCTAGACATCTTACTTGCAGTGCAGACAAAAGAGGAGCATGAGCTTTTCTCCTTTGTTATGAGGATTCAGAGAAATTAGCAAAAGATGGATAGCTTCATTTTGTACCACTTCTGAGACCATTTTAGGCATAAAGACGGCTTAGTCTTATGGACCTCCCTAACCTTATGGAAGTTCACATTACACATTTGCAAATTAAAATCTGCAATTCTGAAATCCTTGTAGCTCAATTCCCACAAAAAGAAGCATCTTCCAACAGAAGTTCATAAGCTCTGAGCTGGCTGCTTCAAATGAGTAAGGGTCAGCCTTTCTTAGACAAAGTTCAGATCCCAAGGATCAGATACAGACTTTTTAGTGATCTCAGATGCAGTACTTTCAAAAAGTACATCATACTGGACACAGCTGGGAAAGGTTAGATTCCAAAGGTAGGCAAGCTGAGATGGTTAAAAGGCACACCATGACTAATAGTAAAGAACTCAACAAAAATGAGGCAAAGGTGGGCATGCTGGACATAAACTAGGCTTAGTCAACAGGACATTTTGTTTGCACCAACGTGAAATCCTGATCCACCTTGTTAATTAGGAGTTCTTAGCATATGGATGTCGAACTTCTGTAACATTCCTCAGTACCTTGCGGTAATGAATCCAATGCAAATTCAGGAGCACATCTTCCAGAATACAAGGCTTAGACGCTTTAAATCTGGGTGTTTCAGGGTCCCATGCTGAAGAGAGAGAAGGTTGCATAACATGAACAACATCAGGAAAAAAAATAGGATCTATTTAGTATAAAAAAACAATAATTCCATAGCACAGCGATGTGCCACCAGAATCTAGTTGGCGTTGTCCTGCACTGCCTCTTGCAATACTCAGAGTCAGGGGTAAGAGAGAAAAAGTCAGGGTGAAGGCCTTTGTTACAAGAGATTGAAAAGGTGTCCACAAATAGTGATCCCTTATATGGGTATTTAAAGAAAAATTCTGGAATCTGATGAGCTCCATCTCTAGCAGCTTTTCTGGAAGCCAATAAAGTTAAACTTAGTAAAGCCTTAGTGTGTCTAATCTTAACTCAGACCTCATATCCCAGCTCAAAAGTATCATTTGTTTACCTACAACTATTTGTGCCCCCAAAAACATATATCAAAGTACAAGCTTTAGTACAAAAATCAAAATTATACACACAGGTTCGTGTAAGGTTACTAGGCTAACAGAACCTACAGCTCTTACAAGGCTAGCCATATTTACCCCGAATTTGCCCCAACTGTTGGTGGTTAGATGAGTGAAGTTCACAAAGGTAAGGGTCTACGGTAGTTAATGACTTCCTCTGTCTAGAAAGGACACCAGCACCACCCCAGGAATCAATCTGCAGTCACCCATCCATTGATCTTGGTTGCATTTGAAGAATGTCAGGGAGAGGCTCTGTTTCATATGAATCAAAAGCTTGTTCCAGAAAGGTGGCAATCTCTGGGAGATGCATCAATCTCTCCAGCATGACCTGTTCATGTCAGAGGCTAGATTAAGATCCCTGGAGCGAGTGACCTTCGTGCAGTTTGATTTCCAAAAAATCCAAGGCTTGTTATATCCACTTGCACAAATAAACAGTGGAGATATAAAGGGTGTTAGAGACAATAAAAAAGCAGACTGCACATTTGATGTATGTACGTATATGTATGCAAGCAGATATATATATATATGTGTATATATCTATATATATATATATATATATATATATATATATATATATATATATATATATATACATACACACACACACTCACACACCTCTCTACATATATTATACACACACCATACTTTTTTTTGCATTTGAATGATTTTTTTTCCTTTTTCTTCCAGTTTTTTAAATAAGTCACGTGAAGGAGATCTAAAACAAACAATGGGGATGTTTTTGAGGGGCACATTTAAAGCTGCTCTTGGATGCCCTCAGCCAGAGACTTAAATTTTACCCAAGCAAAATACCTGATAACTCAGTCTAAAGTATGTGCCTAGTCAGAGACTTCTCTTGTACTTTAATTGCATTTCACAGAACAATTTTGATAGCTAGCAAATCTAAATATCACTTGTGAGACTCAAAGTTTATTTACCCCCAACATGAAGAGCTCCTGGATTATCTAAAGGGTTTCCTCACAGGAAAATTCCTCTGGGTTGGAGAAGTTAAGAATTTATCCTCGTCAAAGACAGAGGTGGGGGAGACCATATGGTTTAGCCACCACTTTTCTGCAAAATGGCAATAGTCAAAAGTTGCTAGGTTGAGGTAACTAAGTAGGCTGGATATCCCAGGCATCAGGCATACAAGAAGCAATAAAGGCAGCTCAGCAATCCCCAATTTGGCAAACAGAATGTCACTTTTTCTCTCTGGCCCAGAGTCCCCAAGACAGAACACCTAACAAAGGAAAACCGCTGCTAGAATATCAAGCTACAGTATTGGTCACTGGTGGATGCCTGGGAAATGGTGTCCAACTGTGATGCAGCAATAAGTCTAGAGAGGCCTGGCAAAACACCTGTAACAATGACTGAGGGAGTATGAGCAGTGGGAGATATCAAGTTATGAGACAATGGAGCTGAGGGCTGGCAAATCTGCACAAATGTGGTTGAAACCCTCAGACCTTACAGAAATGATAGGGTCACAAAGGCCTCAAGCTCCTAAACCTGTGAAAATATGCCATTAGCTTCTCATCCAGTTCTCTCTACACCCCTCACACCATTTTTTTTTTGCACTTTTTGCCTCTCCACTGCCTGCCGAACAGAACTTCTCTCGGCCTTTAAGTCCATGCATTCCCTACTTGATGAGACTTAACTGAGAGGTCATCACTCAGGCAGCCAGCCACCAGAGGTGGCTCAATGCTTTTCCTTTCTCCGAGGTCCTAGCAAATTCTCATGCTGGAAGGGTATTTGGAAGTAATGCCCCTTGCAGAAGTAAAGTGGTCTCTGGTCTCCACAATAGAGACTGCACAGCTGTGTGCGCCATCAAGTGCAAAACACAAACCCACCCTTCTGCACCCCTGGGAGGCAAGCTGGTTATGTACCTTCATTTCTGAATTCCATTTACTAGTTCTTAGGTTGCACTGTACCAGTGCAGTGGAACCCAAGAACCAGTGTGCCATTTGTTAAACAATGTGTCTATAGCACTTCCACTTACTTTCACTGAAAATGGTCTCTGGTTTGATCAAGACAGATGCAAGTTCCTCTACAGAAAAAGTAGTTAATTTGATAGCCCTGCTGAACAAGCTGAAGGGTCAAAAACAGTAACAAAATTCAAAACTACAAAGAGGGAGAAAGAAAGCTCTTAAGGACGGAAAGGTGTGTAAAAAAAAAAAAAGTTAATGACTAGCCAGAACTTGTAGCTTACACAACAGGCTGAGCAGCAAAACTTAAAAGGCTAAACAGGAATCTGTCATCAAAATCTATATTTTTCTAAAGATTCCAACTACCCTGATAACGTAATGAAGTCCCACTCTGTTCAGTGGAGACAGACTATGCCAAAATAATACTATTTGTTGCTAAGAGAAACTTCCGATAGTCTGCAGTTATTTGACTACATGCAAACCACAAGATAAATATTCAAATAATGTAGCAAATGACAGCACATCAGTTTTAACAAAAGTAGATAGCACAATAAATACACTAAAACAACTAATATAAGCAGGGCTGTCAACAGATAAATCTATGTCATTTTGGCAACTCACCTTGTCAATAATGGATTGCATATGGGATTTGTGAGACTGATCTCCATACAGAAGTGATGACCACTGGTCAGGTGCAATACGAAGCCCAGCTTCCATAGCAATTTGTACTATCTGAGAATCATGCTCTCTTCGCAATGCCTCATATGTCCGGAACTCTTCCTTCAGTTGCATAAGTGATGAGTCTTCATCTCTCTTTGTCACCTTAAAAGATTATCAATCCTTAATATCCAAAAATGTAAAAACAGGTATCACCAAACTGTACTATGACAAACTACCACAATGTACACACTAGTGACTGGTTGGAAAAAGTGAAATTTTCTGGAGTCTGGCAGATGCAAGAATGCAATGTTTTCAAATAACAGCTACAAAGTGGGAAGCTACACCCAGGGAATAAAAAATCTTCCTCTATGTTACATTAAGGGTATATAGTGCGACATATTTCCTCATAATGACTGTCTGTTAACATTGCTAGCTGTATCCACAGACAAGGATCTGCACAGATGATGTAGGACTTTATTAAAATCACCCTTTTACAGTATCTCACCTTGAAGACTTTAATAATGAACATTGCCTATTATCATGCATGGGATTTGTGAAGCTGAAGTGTAAAGTGAATAAATCACCCTGCTATAATGTAAAAGAACTTTAGGTATATTCATAGTTAACCTCTTTTTTCTACATGGGGTTGGGGTGTCATGTCAACTGTTGCCATCTCCTTCATTTCAATGCTACACTCTTCCGCAACTCCTGCAGATCTTCTCGCAAACTATCTACCTCTTTGCTGGACACACTAATTTCCTCTTTTTCCCAATCCTCTTCACCAGACTTTCTGCTTTTCTGCACGTGCCCAAACTATTGTAATGTTCCCTTTGATCTTTTCTGCAGTTGGAGTTACTTTGGCTTCTGCTCTTATGTCCTCATTTCCTCGTCTGTCCCACAGTGTGCATACTACCACCCCGTCTCTATCACTTAATTTCAATCACCTCTAGCTTCCTCAACGGTTCTGCCTTTACTGTCCAGGTTTTCCTACCATACAGTAAGTAGCGGTCACACCACTGTTTTATACACCTTACTTTTCAACTTCTTTGGCATTCTTGTTATACACTACAGTAGACACACTGTCAGTTAGCTGCACCTCCTCAGATTCTAACTTTGACTTCTTCATTCAGAATGCCTTCTGAAACCTCTCTCTCTCATGGGAAGAACATGCATGTCGTGTTCCTCCTGAGTAGTAGACTCTGGATCCCTAGCCAAATGGCTTTGCTGCACACTGCTCTTCTATCCTGTCGTGGTTCCCTAGCATAGGTCAGAATAGGCTGGGTCGTAAACCCACAAATCACTGGCAAATACCTATTTGGTGACAGTAGCATAACTGAATCACCTACAGACATACTTTTACACCGTCAACTGGCTAGCCCTGCCGTGGCATGCAGTCTATGATCTGTGTTCTCTAATCTTCAGGATAATGCGCACCACAGTAGATGCCCAAAGCGGTTGGTCTATACAACTCTTCCTCCATAGGACACCAAGTGGAGTCTGTGTTGCTGCCCAGAACTCCATTCTTAGGTGAGTTTGAGATAGAAATAATAAGCATGTTTTTTTGAAGGTGGGAGAAATTCCTAGAGAGACATGGGAAGAACATGTAAACTCCAAACAGGCAATGCCCGGAGGTCAGGATCGAACCTTTGTACCTTGTGCATGGGAAGCGAGGACCTTAACCATTATGCCAACCGTTCTACTTCATATTAAATATTCTGTTTGCATAGAGCAACATCTCTTAGCATATAATGGGATTTGCAAAGATTTATCTGTGAATTGTCTAAACTTATCCTGTTATACTATCAAAGGCATGACATTTCTTTTAACAGCGGATTTCTGTCACATACTTTTAATGCTCCCAGTCTTTTTACTGTCTCAGAACTAGAATGTGGAAAATGTTCTTCAGTGAAACTGCATTCTAAATGTCTGCATTTAGTCTGCATGGCTAAGGTCCTTGTGTAGAATATAGTCGCAGAAAATAAATGCTGCTTTAGCTCTTTATTACACATTTTAATCTGGTCAGGTTTTAATGTTCAGTTACAATTTTTCAGTATAAAAATGCTCTGTAGTTTTGTGCAGAACTACAGCAGTCCCTGAAAGCCTCAATACATATACACTACTGCAAGCTGTTTCATTAGCTTGGACTTCTATTTAGTTTTTACACCGGTCTAGCTTTGTGACCTGGTGATTTGTACATATGTGGGAGAGCGGACTGTTCCACACAGGGTTGGACATTATAACTTCTACATAAAACATCCTTTAGGAAACTACAACTGCTTCCACGGTGCAGTGGTTAACGTTGTCGCCTCACACCAAGAGGTTCTCCAGTTCAATTCTCAGTTGGGGAGTCTTGTGTGTGGAGTCTGCATGTCCTCCCTGCATTCGTTTGGGTTTCTGTTTGGATCTAGAACAGAACACTTATGGTCTGAGTTTTGATGATAAACAGTATGGCAGCATGGTCAATTTTTTAGATTTAGTATTAGAAGGGATTAATGGTGGGGATATTAAGACACCTGTTCAGGTCTATATTAGTCGAAAGAAAACGGACATGAGGGAATACCAGTTGAGCGACACATATTGAACAAAAGTTGTAAATTTAGAAACACACAAATAAAACACCTAACACATGAAAACTCTCAAACTGTTTTATGCTAGGGGGAGTATGCCCCCCTGCACACCCCACACCTCGCTACTTAAATATACCAACTCCGAAATCGCACTCCATTGAAGTAAAGGGAAGAATTCCCTATGGCAATCTCTGTTCACTTTTGCGATATTTGTGACATTCGCTCAATATGTGTCGCTCATGTCAGTTTTCATTCTGATAATGGAGACCCCACCTGTTCATAGTAAATTTGTTGACAATACACATTTTTTGCATGGGGTTAGTTTTCATCCCCAACATTTATTGGAATCTTTATCTTATGGGGAGTTTCTTCGCATGCATAGAATTTGTAGCGACTGGGAAGATCTTATGAGAGTGTAGGTACACTTTTTATATGTTTATAGAGGTTATAACTGTAATATGGTTAAGAAGTCCTTGCAGAGAGTTGTTGCACACAGACTGGGACTGAACCAAGGCCATAATGCTATGAATAAAGTGTTGACTAATACAGAATCTCATAAGGATCAGATATATTTTGTCTCAGTATATAATAGTTTGAGTAGTAGGATTAATAAAATATTGCATAATTGTTGGAAATTTTTACTTCAGGATGTGGAGTTGGAAAAAATTATAGCAAGTTGCCCCTCTATCTCCTAAAAAAAAGGAAAAAGTTTAAAAGATTTTTTAGTTTCTAGCTATTTTTCTATGCCTAATGAGGCACTATATGTCACTCCTCTCCTGAAGGGTACGTACCCATGTGGGTGTTGGGTCTATTATGTTCTTGTATTGTTACAAGTTTTAGGAAAATAAATTTTGCCCACTTTTCACCTGGTGGCAGTTTTTCCTGTAATAGTGAAGTTGTAGTGTATGTTCTCAAATGCCCCTGTAATTTATTTTATATAGGGGAAAGTAAAATAAAATTAAAAAACAGAATACAGGAACATATAAGAGATATAAAAAAAAAAAAACTGAAAGTAATATTGTTATGCATTTTAAAGCAGCACATGAACATGATCATTCTTTGTTACAAGTTTCTGTTTTAGAAAAAGTTTTTATGAAAATTGGTGAAGTATGTGATACTAAGGAGAAACTTCTTTATAAGGAATCTATTTATATTTTAAAATGTAATACTACGGTATCTGTAGGTTTAAATTTAGAAATTAATTGGAAACAATTTTGTAATTGAATAATTAATGAATGGTGCTATAAAAAGGCTTGTGAAATGTGTATTTGTATTACTCCTGGAAGGCAGAGAGCTAGAGTTCTTTAATAAATCTGTGTTTGTATTGTGGCCGGTTGTAGATTCTTCTTTTTGCTGCGCTTTTCCAAGTTGTTGAATATATTCGTTTGGGTTTCCTCTGGGTGTTCCTGTTTCCTCCCATGTTAAAAAGACATGCGCCTGGAGTGTTCCTCTCCAGGCCTCCTCTGAAAATTCTCCCATTCCAAGTTGGACTTTCCTGGTAAACAAATATTAAATTAAATACATTTGTTTCTATATTTGGTAACCCAAATCTTTGCTGTTTCTCTTCACTTGCCTCCTGCACTACCCTACTAGTAATTTTCCATATTTTGATCTTACTCTCTAATTATCATTCATGATAATTTTACTAAGATGTCTGCTTGAACAGATATTTGATGTCTGTCATTCGCCAAACATCAGCATATTTTACATACTGCTGTACCCTCATCTCAGATATCACACATCCCTTACTATTATTTTTTCCTCGTGCAAATTTCATTGTAAAATAAAATAGTGTGCCTTTACTAGTAATGAATTGTCTGCAAAAATATTACAACATAATACAAAATAGTACTCCCTTCCTACGAGTTTTATGTATGAAGTACAATATTCACTATGCAGTATAAATGCCTTTACTGGTCTATGAACTCCTACTGTAAAAGTTGTTTAGCAACCTACTTGCCAAATCTTGCAATGATTAATCCTACAAGTGTTTTTTTGTAATTTTGATAGTATTACCATTTTTGTAATGTAAATTACTCTAACACCACCTTGTTGCATTACCTTGGATCCCTTTTTTGTAATCTGGTTGCAAACCCCAGGGTGAGCCTGAAAATAGTCCACTTGGATCAATGCTTTGCTCCAGTCACCAACTGCATAAATAAATACTGCTTACAATGACATACATATGCTTACTCAGCTAATTTAACAGCAAAGTCTATTACTTCAGCCCATCTGCCCATACATGGTTACCCTCAACAGTAAGTACTTTTATTTATCAGCATTCTATCACAGTCTCTCACTTCTGTAACAGACTGTCAAACAAGATCATTTCCACGCAGTTTTTTCTCCGTCCCTTGCTAGTTTTTCTTTAAGATCCTGTACCTTCATGTTAAGTCTCAGTTGCTATGTATCATTTCAAAGATAGAAATGTACTCCTCCACATACTTCCTCCTACGAAGGTGAGAACTATGACTTCCTATTCCCAACTTAAACATGTTTTCCAAGCCTCCATGAAGCTACTGATGAAAGCTGCCATTTTCTATTGGTTTCCTATAGGTACTTTCTACTTCTCTATTCTCATCTCTTCCTATGTTTTCTCCCTTTTCAATGGTTCTAACCTTTGGTTCTCTTAACTACTCTCAAACTCCACCCTAACACTTACTATATTCTACTTCGCTATGTCACTCGGTAAACTCTGGTATTCTATACTCAAAGTGCAAGTACTCTCCAGTGTACTATGCAACTACTCAGTGGAAGTAAACTGAGCTTAGTTATGCTCTACATTACCTATCCTTTTGTACTTCAGTCCTACTAAGCACTGCACACAAACATGCAAACACACGCACACGCAGCATGCACGCCCGCACATGCACACACTACTACTGCCAAAATTAACAGGGATAACCTTTTAATTTTTTTCACTTGTCTGTATTGCCTTTATGCCTTATTAATTTTTAAACATTCAATATAATACATTTTCACCCCTTTTTCTGACTTTCTTCCCTTAAGCTACACAGATCACTATCTAGGCTGAGGGTGCATGTTATCTGTTTCTCATTAAATAAATTAAACTTAAAACAAAGAATCCCCTACTACCTCTGTCACCTGTAGTCTCTTTAATGTCAGGTGAGTAGTCAACACGAAAAGGGAGAAAACACAGGTACTAAACTTTACCGTCCTCAAATCAATCAGCCTATACAGTTAGCCCTTATCATTATTTCCAACAGCTTAGTCACCAAAACTACTTCAGTCTGGCAGTAATAGCCTCCTTATTCCTTCACGGTGTAAATGTTGCCTCACTATTGCTCTACCACTCTAAATAAATTTTAGGTAGACACTATCTTTTCACATGAAAAGTATCATTTGCTACAACAGGAAAGTTTCGTAGCCCATGTGTATACTGGTTTGGTCCAATCACAGACAAGAGTTATACTCAAAGAAAATCAAGGTAAAGCCATGGTGCTTTCCTAGTCAATAAAGTAACACTGTTGCTAAAGCTGTAAACACATTGTCAAAGGTTTCTGGCACTGATGTCCCTTTTTGCTGGTAATCAACTTGGTGAAACTTTATTCTTTGAGTTATAGTACTACAAAATAGTAAGTCCTGAAGATTTAGAGGAGATACCGGGATCCTTGACCCACACACCCGCCATCACTTATACAAGTATCCTCCATGGTTGTACCACTTCTGGGATGGGGAGCTAATGCAACAGACTGGTATTTTGACAAGCTGGCTCCAGAGAAAAATGAGCCCCCCACAAAAATTCTGAAGCAAGCACTGAAATTCAGAGCCATGCATTTACAGGAGAAGCTTTTAACAGCAACATTCTTGCAATTAGCAGTGAGCCAGGTCAGGGGACACAAGTTGCTGGAGATCCTGTCAACACAGCAGCCCAGTGATGCAATAAATCATCAGGGAACATTCAGCAAACGCAGACATCAGTGATGTGCATACATGCTGTTGTACACAAGCTACAGTCTGCCTCCTGAAATCTAGTGCCTGTTTTTAAACTACTTACTGATCCACTGCTGGACTTAAGCAGACATAATGCTTCTTGGCTGCTTCAATCACTTCTGACATTCCAGTAAGGAGATCTAATTGAACCAGAAAGACTAGAGCAGGTACTAGCCCTCAGGTGAAATTTGCTATCAACTCACTCTTGACATAACTTAATACAGCATAATTTCCTCTATCAGAAGGCACCTACTACCTGCAAACACACCCTACATGATTATTAGTAAGGTGATGAGGACAGGTTTTGAACTTTCTTCTGTAATTTCTCAATAAGGTCAGGAATCACAAGAAAAGGAAAGACAAAATAATTCTTCCTTGTCAAGGAACAGCAAATATACAAAATAAACTCAGCCTAACCTTTTTCACAAATGACAAGAACTGCATCATATGAGATAACCAACAGATCATGTTTGAACTGCTTCACTTCACGAAGATCCAAACCAGCCAAAGGTCCTGAATGCACAGGTGTAGAAGAGGACTGGTGAATCTCCCAGTGAGTTTAATAGCTTGTTCATCTCACTCAAGAACAGGAACTGCTGAGAGAGATTTTCTATGACCCACTACCACATAAGAATCTCCTCTCTCCGAAGACCGCAAAACCATACATGCAATGCTCGTTTACATAGTGTCTCAAAAGTACAGTTTTGTACCTACCATAAATGTAGATGTTCGAGTGTTCACACTGCTGCAGTCTTACACTAGGGTTATCCTGCAATCAGGGGGTCCCGCAGTCGGCCAGAGTTCCAAAGTCTTGGACCGGCGTCGGTTGCTGTCGCTTCTTCCCTGACGTCAGTGCACCAGGGGTATACAAGATGCATCCGACACCATTTTCTTCAGTTTTTCTTGCCGCAGATGTCAGGTGCCCACAAGTATGTAGGCAATACATATTGTTAATCAAAAATGTACATATAAAATAAAAGCAATACCTTCAGTTACAAGCACATACACCACAAAGGTTGTATAGGATAGAAAGGTATAGACAAGTCCAGCTAGTTCAGAGGGGATGGAGGGAGAGTAACCTGGACTGCAGCAGTGTGAACACTCGAACATCTACATTTATGGTAGGTACAAAGCTGTACTATGTTCATCGTGTTACACTGCTGCAGTCATTACACTTGGGTAGAATCCCAAAGCTAAGGTTGGGTGGCTGGTCTATAAAGAGTTAGGATTGGCTATGAGGCCCTGCAGAACTGCAATGGCAAATCCTGCTCTGGATTTAGAGTAAAGAGGCAGGTGGTAATGCTTGGTAAAGGTGTGCACTGAACTCCAAGTTGCAGCCTCCAAAATTTCCTTGGTATGTACTCCTCTGAGAAAGGATGTTGAAGTGGCTGTTGCCCTGGTGGAATGTGGCCTAATGTTATTTGGGACTGATTTTCCATGCTGTGTGTAGCAGTACCGAATACAGTGTCCTATCCATTTGGATGCAGTCTGCTTTGAGATGGCCTTGCCCTGTGATCCTGCAGCATATGCTACAAACAGTTGCTCCGTTTCCCTGAAAGCTTTTGTTTTGTTCAAGAAGCAGCGTAGCTGCCTGTGTATGTCCAAAGAATGCAGAAGTTTCTCCCCTTTATTCTGGGGGTTTGGACAAAAAGTTGGCAAATGGATGGTTTGGTTAAGAGCCACACTAGAGAACACCTTTGGCATAAAGGTAGGGTTTGTCCTTAAAGACACCCTGTCCAGATGAAAAATTATAAAAGGTTCCACTGCCATTAATGCATGTAGCTCTGAGACTCTTTGTGCTGAAGTTACTGCCAGGAGCAGAGCTGTTTTCCATGATAAAAAATTTTGATCGGCTGTATTGGCTGGCTCAAAAGGTGGTAGGGTCAGTTTTTCCAAAACTAAATTGAGGTCCCAAGTTGGTGTTGGTGCTCTCCAGGGCAGTCTTATGTTTTTAGCCCCTCTGAGGTACTGCTTTAGCAAGGGGTGAGAGAATAAAGGAGGATCTGTGTTGTAATGTGCTGAAATGGCATAGGCGTGGATCTTAATTGATGAGAAGGATAGGCCTCTGTCCAGCATCTCAGTTAAGTATTGTAAAATCTGAGGAATGTTTGGAACAAGGGGGTCAAGGCTTTGAGCCTGGTTCCAGGCGCAGAATCTCTTCCATTTTTCTGAGTAAGCTTTCCTGGTGCTAGGCCTCCTTGGCCTCCAAAATGACATCCATAACAGCTTTAGAGAGAGGTGTTGCCTGTTTGACTAATGTATCTGCCATGCAGCCAGGTTTAGGGTTTTGAGCTGACCATGCAGGATCTGATTGTTTTGTTGAGTTAGAAGGTGTGGAATTTGAGGCAAAATCCATGGTGAGCATTGAGCCATGTTCCTTAAGATAGGGTACCAGTAATGGCGTGGCCAGTCTGGAGCAATCAGGATCATCTGCGTTTTTTCTTGTCTGGCTTTTAGGAGTACCTTTGAAAGGAGAGGCAGCTGCGGGAAGGCATAAACTTTTAGGCTTTTCCAGCTAAACAAAAGAGCATCCACTTTCCATGCTTGTTTGTAATAAGTCCTTGTGCAGAATTTTTGTAGTTGGCAATTCAGTGGGGAGGCAAAAAGATCTACGTCTGGGCATCCCCATTTTTGCGTTACCATGCTGAAGATTTGTGGATTCAATTTCCATTCGTGAGGGTCCATGATATTTCTGCTTAGATAGTCTGCCACAGTATTTTTCTTTCCTGGCAAGAATTGTGCTTGCAGGTGAACTTGATATGTTAGAGCTGTGTTCCACAAGGTCATGGCTTGCCTGCATAGGGGGTTAGAATGAATGCCCCCTTGCTTATGTACCACATTACTGTGGTGTTGTCAGTCTTTAGTAATAATTGTCCTGGATGTAGAAGGTCCTTGAAAGCTGTTAGGGCATTTTGAACAGCCAACATCTCTTTTTGATTGATGTGAAGATGCATCTGGTCTGTGGTCCACTTGCCCTGAATGCATTTTCCTGCCATGTGTGCTCCCCAGGCGTAATCAAACGCATCTGTTGTTAGAGTTTGCCTGGCTGTGGGTTGGGTAAAAGGCTAACCCTTGTTAAGGTGACATGCCTGTGCCCACCATCGAAACTCCTGTTGTAGGCAGGGAATCATTGGTATTACTGCTTCTAAACTGTGAGAGTGATGAGTCCAAACACTTTTTAGGTACAATTGTAATTTCCTCATATGCAGTCTGGCATATGGTATTAATAGTACGCAGGATGCCATGAAAACCAGGGCCTGCAGAATTTTTCTTGCAGGGAGATGGGACTTTTTTGCCAGTAATTGAAAATATTGAGTTAGTTGAACTTGTTTGACAGGCGCGAGGTAAGCCATCTGACACCCAGGAATATAATCTGTTGCGAGGGCACTAGTTTTGACTTTTTTTCGTTTACTGTGTACCCTAGAGAAATTAGCAACCTTTTTACAAATGCCAGATGCTGTAGAAGAATGTCCTTTGTCTCTGCTTGAATGAGGCAGTCGTCCAGGTATGGATATATTTGAATTCCTTTTTGTCTGCAAAATGCAATTACTGGTGCTAGGCACTTTGTGAAGACCCTGGGCACAGTAGATAAGCCAAAGGGCAGTGCAGAGAATTGGTAGAGCATTGTACCAGCTTTGAATCTGAGGTATCTTCTGCAATTTTGTCTGATAGGGCCATGCAGGTATGCCTCTGAGGTCGAGAGTAACAAGCCAAGCCTTCTTGCCCAGCATGGGTAGAAGTTGCTGTAATGTCAACATTTTGAATTTCGGAATATCCAGGTACGTATTCAGAATTGAAAGGTCTAGTATGGGCCTCCAGGCCTTGTCCTTTCTGGGGACCAGGTAGAGTCTTGAGTAAAATCCTTGTCCTTTTTCCTGTTGTGGTACTTTCTGAATAGCTCTCATGTCCATGAGGGCTGAAATTTGTTTTTGTGCCTCTACCCATTGATTTTGTGGCAGTTCTGGCATTCCTTTTTGCCTTGGTAAAGTATGAAAGTGGAACCTGTAACTTTGAGACACAATATTCAGAACCCATTTGTCTTGGGTGATTGTTTGCCAGTTTTGAGAAAAAAGTGCTAGTTTTACCCCCAAGGGGGCTTCCAAAAGGAACATGCTTGGCGTACGAAGGGGAAAGTCATTGTGATGGTTTCCTGTAAGGTTGAGACTTGTCCTCACCAACTTTTGGGGTTGAGTTGCCCCACTGTCGCTGTCTGTTTGAGCCTTGGGGTTGAGATCTGCCTCTTGAGTGTCTGTATCTGCGCCTCTGTTGCCTGTCTGACACTGGAAAGGGCCAATTCTTTGTCAGCCAATTTCTGCTAAACCGAAGTGGCTGTACCTGTAAGAAATCCTTGACTGTTTGCATAGATTTAGCTTTATCCTCCATTTTCTTTAACATCTCTTCTGCCTTAACACCAAACAAGGTATCATGCTGTAAAGGAGCATTCAATAATTTTGCCTTAACATGATCAGATAAAGTCTGTTCTTTTAAACAAAGCATGTCTTCGAATCACAGAACCTGTAACTGTGGCTCTACAAGAGGCTTCTAAAGAATCAAAACCACACTGTAGAGTATGTTTTCCCACCTGTTCAACTGCATGCAATAAATCCTGCATTTCTTAACAATCAGGAGCTTCTGAGCTTGCAAGCATTTTCTGTTTTAACTGAGAAATTAAATATTGTTGGTACTTAAGCTTGTGAAACTGGCAATTTAAAGCTCTTACTGCTAAAGTTGCAGAAGTGTATAATTTCTTCCCCCATCTATCCAAAGCTCTGGAATCTCTGTTAGAGGGTACTGGATTTTTTGCAATGGAAGCCTTAACCCCTTTTGGACCCTGGGAAATAGTTTCTGGATCAGCGGAAGGGTTTTTGTAAAGAAACTTGAGAGTCAGGGACTCTATAATACCTATCTGGCTTGGCTGGAGCAGAGGGCAAAGAATCAGGAGATAAGCTGGATTAAGAGAAACCATCATCCACAATATCTAGCACAGGCGGAATAGCCAGGGGCCAGTGCTGAGGCAATAAGAGGAAACCCCTGAGCCTTTACTTGGATTCTGAGTAATCCTGACTTTCCCAATGGAAATGCTCCCTCATGGTATGTAAAGTTTACCCAAAAGAATAATCCTCAGGAGGAGAGGCTGAAGGGATAGATTCTTCAGCATCAGAGTCCTCATAGGGGGGCAGAGAGTATCCTTGGTCTGAAGAGGAATCAGAGGAAATGGAAACCTGTTCAGAGGAGTCATAGTCTGTATCCTGCCTAGGCCTTTTCTCAGGAGGGGGATAGGAACCCCTAATTAGAGTAATGAGGTCTTCGGCCATTTTAAGCATCTGTTTCTTAGGCATGGAGGACTGTCCAGGAGACTGCTATACTTGTTTCTTTGTCTTTAATGGTACCTTTGTCTTGGCTGTTGTTTTAATGGTAAGTTGTGAAGGTCTGAAAACACCCTCAGAAGCCGATGCCTGCTCAGCGGCTCCTGACCCATCTGAGGGATTCGTTTCCATAGGCCCAATACCTTGAGTTTCCAGAGGCCTAGATGTCTCCACGTGGTAGTCAGAAGCGGCCTGTGGCTATGAGGTAGCGGGTGTTAGGGGCTGTGAAAGCGCCTCACTGAGAACTGGCGAATGGCCTAGAAGAGCTTTTGTCGTCGGGTTTGGACCTAGGATGCCTGTCTTTATCCTTGCCTTTGTGTTTTTTCGGTATTGAGGTAGTCGGCTGATCCGACGGCATAGTATAAATGAACCTGCGGCCAAAGTAGTGCAAAGCAACATCAAAACGTCTTTTTATAGTGCGTTTATTAAATCTAGCACAAAATCGACAAGTAGTGACGTCGTGATCAGGGCCTAGGCATCGAATACAGTAAGAGTGGAAGACTTATGACGTATTTGCTTCCCAGAAGAAATACAATCATTAACTTTTTCTGACATCGGTCTGAGGCAAGAAAAAAGTTGCACCAACGGGGTACTTAGCTATACTGAAGACTTCGGATCTGAAATTCGACTTCGAAAATCTCAGGAGTCGACCGACTGGCACATGCAAACCGTTTCTGCTTCGGGCACCGCACGGCAAGAAAGACTGAAGAAAATGGCGACAGATGCATCTTATATACCCCTGGCGCACTGACGTCAGGGAAGAAGTGACAGCAACCGATGCCGGACCAAGACTTTGGAACTCTGGTCGACTGTGGGACCGCCTGACGGCAGGATAACCCAAGTGTAATGACTGCAACAGTGTAAAACGATGAACATCTGCTTGAGGGACTAAATAGGAAGTATCCTAGAAGCAGCTTCTACTGCACACCCTGTACAGCCAGAGCTATTTTAAGAAAAAAAATTTAATAAAAAAAAGAATGTTTTTTTTTAAAGTTTAAATTTTAAGCTATTTTTTTTAAAAAGTTTTTTTTTTTGTTTTTTTGAAATGTTTGTTTTTTTTTTATAGAAAATTATTTTGTTTTTTTTTGTTAAAAGAAAAAAGCATAAGAAAAGGGAAAAAGAAAAAAAGAAAGGGGAAAAAAGAAAAAAAAAAAAAAAAAAAAAAAAAAAAAAAAAAAAAAAAAAAAAAAAGGGAAAAAGAGGGAAAGAAAAAAGGGAAATAAAAGGAAAAAAGAAGAAAAAAAAGGAAAAGGAAAAATGGAAGAAAAAGATTTTTTTTTTTGGAAAAAAAAAAGAAAAAGGAAGGAAAAAAAAAGAGTTCAGGAGGAAGAAAAGAAGGAAAAAAGGAGGAAAAAAAGAGGAAAGGACCACCAGGGGGAAGGGAAAGGGAAGAAAAGAAAAGGAAAAGGAAAAAGCAAAAAGAGAGGAGGAAAGAGGAAAAAAAGAGTGAAAGAAAAAAAAAAAGGGGAAAAAAGGAGGAAGAAGAAAGAGAAAAAAAAAAAAGAGAAGGAAGGGAAAAAAAAAGAAAAACAAGGAAGAAAAAAAAAAAAAAAAAAAAAAAAAAAGGAAAGGAGAAGAAGAAAAGGGGAAAAAAAAAAAAAGAGGAAAAAAAAAAAAAAAAAAAAAAAAAAAAAAAAAAAAAAAGAAAAAGGAAAAAAAAAAAAAAAAAAAAAGAAAAAGACAGAAAAAAAAAGGAAAAAAAAAAAAAAAAAAAAAAAAAAAAAAAAAAAAAAAAAAAAAAAAAAAAAAAAAAAAAACAAGAAAAAAAAAAAAAAAAAAAAAAAAAAAAACCCAAAAAAAAAAAAAAAAAAAAAAAAAAAGAAAAAAAAAAAAAAAAAAAAAGGAGAAAAAGGAAAAAAAAAAAAAAAAAAAGAGGAAAAAAAGAAAAAAAAAAAAAAGAAGAAAAAAAAAAAAGAAAAAAGAGGGGAAAAAAAAAACTGGAAAGGAAAAGAAAAAAAAAAAAAAAAGGGAGAAAAAAAAAAAAAAAAAAAAAGGAAAAAAAAATTTTTTGGAAAAGAAAAAAAAAAAAAAAAAAAAAAAAAGAGGGGAAAAAAGAGAAAAAAAAAAAAGGGAAAAGGGAAAAAAAAAAAAGAAAAAGGGTTTTTTTTTGGAAAGGAAATATATGAAAAATGAAGAAGAAGGTACCAGAATGAGTGTAAAATGTATGAAAATAATGATGTAGGTGCCCTGATAAATCTCTTTCTGTGCTTAGTGGATTGCTACCTATATGGTAGCTTGGGGTTACCTTGTTTTTCCCCGGGCGGTATGACTATACATTTTTGGCTGCTTAACTTCAGGCCATGGCTCTGGCACCAGCCATCTGTTTCCGAGTCCCTTCTGAAGGATATCCGTCTCGATGTAATCTCTTTCCACTATGGCTCTTAGTTTGCAGAATTGCAAACTTTGTCAGCCAAAGTCTCTCCCATGTTGGCCTGTGGTACTCTGAGAAGTAGGATGCTAAATAATAGGGGGCCAAGGACCGACTTGTGGGACACCACTTGTGACCGCTTGGGAGTCTGACATAGCCAGCAACTCTAACTCCTGTGGGTTCTGTCCTGCTTCTCAGTTTTGCAACTCCATCTTGTGACATATGGGCTTTACATTTAAGCTGGAAAGAAAGTTTTTTCACAATACCAGAGTGGGGTATTGTGTCAAAGCCTTTTGCAAGGTCAAGGTAGGCTGTAAGGACTGCCTTTCCTCATCAATGGTAATGGCCTTGGTGACTGTTTTGCTAGAAGTTTCGGCTGGGTTCAAAAAGGCATGATCTTCCCCTTGACAAAGTTGAACTGGGTCGGGTCATCCAACGTCTGCAAGTCCTCCTCATATCTTTTGTTTCTATGAGCTCCATTATGATCCTCTCCATAGCTTTGCAGAGACTAGACCTTGCTGTTTATGGGGCGTGTAATTACTACAGGGTCCTGTGAGAGGCTCTCAGCTTTGTGGGAGGGGACTACAGTTTTCTCGCCGTGACGCCACTCCCTTGGGCACGTGATCCTGTGGTAAGGCTGAGATTAAACAGCTGCCTTATAAAGCGGGTTTAATTCTCATTTAGCTCGTGTAGCACACAGCCAAAATGGGACACCATCCGTCCCATTGATGCTGTGTTTTTAGCTTTTAGAGAGAGCAGCTTTCACTCAAGCATTTGAGATGTCCGGGAGGCTACACTCGGCTGGGATAGTTATCTCCTTTAGGGGAGAGGGGTGAGTTTGCACTGAACCTGTCTGCCAGTATGTTGGCAATGTCTGTGGGTTCAGTGATTTTGTATCATTTTGGACTACATTCCTGAGCATATCTGGGAGTTTCCACCCAGCTCCTGTTCCTAACATAGCTGAAAAAGGCCTTATGATTGTCCTTTTGAATCCATGGCAATTTTTCTCTCAAATTGGCCTTAGTTGATTTTATGAGTGCTCAGATTTTTACTAATAATGATCAGGGGTGACTTCCCTTTTATGGATTTTGCTCCTATCATGTAATAGCTTTCTCCTCTTATTGTAAAGTTTGTTAATGGCTGGGGTCCACCAGACTGGACGCTTGGCTCCTTTGTGGAAAGAGTCTTGGTTTATTTGGGATTGCCTGATCCATGCAGTCCTGAGGTGTTCATAGAAGGCATTTGTAAGG
This sequence comes from Protopterus annectens, assembly GCF_019279795.1. Lineage (NCBI taxonomy): Eukaryota > Metazoa > Chordata > Ceratodontiformes > Protopteridae > Protopterus > Protopterus annectens. The sequence goes on from NC_056748.1 coordinate 178,036,483, forward strand.
GCTTCGCAGCTTGGGTTGTGGTTTCCTACTGGCTCAGGGGTCCTTGAAGGATACCACACCAGTCTTGAGTAGTGAAGTTTGCTTTAGAGAAGTTCTTCACTATG